>NC_092693.1:1901345-2183845 GCF_964275005.1 Diadema setosum | reverse complement strand
TGGTCTTATGACAGTCGCAGAATTGCCCTCGATGGTCTTTGCTTTTCTGACAGCAACGTACGATGGCATATTCCGCACAAGAAATAACATGTCTAAATACCACTTATTATTCAAGTTCCCGCTTGCGGTGGTACTATAATTTTAGCGAAAGCAATGTTTGTCCAATCGATGGAGTGTTTGCTTCCTGCATTAATGAAACAGCAAGAATCATGCAGGTGACTGAGGGCATAGAAAACAACAACAACGACAAAGCAAAGTAACCGGCTATGACATGTGACAGTCCGGATTCATGTAGAGAGGATAACCACCCCCCCTCCCCCCCCCTCCCCCCCTCCCCCCCTCCCCCCCCCCCCCCCCCCAATATTATGGTCTCGGATACCAAGATTCATATCCACAGCCCTTCCCCATCCCTTAATGTACTTCCCGATGCACGATGACTGTATTAATGCTCTACTCTCGGTGTGAAGAAAGGCTGGGTCTGCTACACATGCACTATATAATTCGAATAACACTCTTTCTTAAAATGTTATGCCTTTATTTACCGCGTAGTCTACGCCGAAACGCCGAGATCGGAGGCAGAGATTCTCGAGGAGCGAGCCCTCAGCGGTAACTACCAGACACACTTCGGAGACGGAATCGAAGTGATATTCCTCGTCGATAGCTCGGGTAGGTGCATATTATATCACATGTGCATTGAGATCGAGAGTTATGGTAAGTCTAGAAACCCTGCAATTTGGCAATACGTATACATGCACACAATTCATATCATGATACATATACACGCACAAAAAAACATGTGTGTGTATCGCATGGCCCATGGATTGTAGATAGATAGATAGATATTGGTTTATTTCATCAAAAGGAAGATAACCAATAGCAACCCAGAGGCTGAATTGCGTGTCCTTGATGTAAATGTACAAACGAAACGATACACAATACAATACAATACAATACAATACAATACAATACAATACAATACAATACAATACAATACAATACAATAATTATACACATTAAAGAGATACAATTGAGTGAGCCTTATTACATGTACTACACATATATCTCTCTTTCAAAATACAATGTTACATCAAAGACTAATTACACATAAGTAATTACAACTGAAGGTAAAATCAACTGATTTAGAGAATGAAGAGATAAAGATATACTTACACAAAGTTGTATATACACGTACATGTATTATGTATGTGGAGATGCGTGATATTAAGATAATCCGCACAAAATGATGTGTATTTTCATGTTTCATAAAATAATGAAGGAGCAGATCCTTGTCGTATGATAAAATTTCCCGGCAGTACACTTTCGCGAGCAAACAGAACGAAGAAGGCTCTTTCTTTCACGTAGGCCTGCCATGATAGTGCTAATGAACGGTCATTATACTTTACTAATTACCGGCCATAAGCAAAATTTCGTGTTTGGCAAAACTGACAAACAGATATGCAGCCGTCTAATAAAATGCTTTGTTATTTTGTAGCTCCTTAGTTAAAATGTCTGAGTTGTAGGTCCTATAGTTTACTGTACAAACAATCGGGTGTGGACAGTTAATAGGCGGGTCAACTTCCGTTGACTGTATATCTGTGCAATCTGTATACCGTATAATCATGATAACGATCTGTACAACGCATATAGAGGAAAGTGAATTATTGTACAAAGTAAAGTACTCTTCCTAAGGCACAAGATTAACGTGTGTTCGGAACTGTCCTTTTTGCAAAATGTGATTATCCCTTCCCTCTCCCCCTATTTGTATCAATGCGCATCGAAACGCCCGTATCAAGCTCTCTATATAGGCCTACATGTTATTCATCATCATCATTGAGTTTCTTGCGTCAGCCCAAAGTAAAGCTTATATCGATAAATATTCATAATTTGACACGTAGGAAGTCAAGGCGAGGAAGCTTTCGAAGGGAAACGCTCCATGTTGAGACAATTCTTGGATCGCCTGGATTTTCGCGCCGAGGGCGGCCTGCGAGTCCTCTTCAACTCGTTCGCCTACTCCATCCGCATGAATGACAACCTTTATGATGTTATATCCGGTTCCAAGGAGTCATCTCTCCTAACACTTGAGGCACTGTCCTATGAAGGTAATCCTACGTTTATCGCGTGTTGTGATACTTTTAATCGTGCCACGCCTTACAGAAATGAAGCTTTTTTGAACAAAGAAATAGTACGACAAAAACAAAGCAGAGAAGCAACCGGTCATGTGGCTGTCTATTGCTGGTACCCGTTTTGTGTTTTGTTTTTGCTTTTGTTTCTGTTTTTCCGTCGTACAAAGTATCTAAATAATCATCGTGTAATGAAAGATGTTCTGATCAAAAGAGAAAGACGGCTTCTTTGAGACGATAGGATTTTATGTGAGTTGACTCACTTACCGTATGTGTCCCATTAAAGTCATGTAGGCCTCTATATGAGCTTAGGCAAACAGCTGTGTTTAAAAAGAAAAAAGAAATAATACAGAAAGGAGGAAAGAAACAACATTGTCAACAGAATACACTGTAGTACATGGCTGGAACTTTGCCTCTCCTGCATGCAAGGATCAAGATCCACAAGAACCACACTAAGGAAAGGTCAACTCATAATGCACTACTGTATGATGAAGTATAAAAGCCTCCCCTCTCTGCCCCTTACATGACAAATCTCACACATTTTACTCCCATACACCTTTTATTGTCGCCCGCAGGTGGCGAAACGCGATTACGTAAGGCGCTGAAAACTGTGCTAAACAACATGTTTGTGCACTCGCGCGACAACGCGCGCAAAGTGCTCTACATCATGACGGACGGACTGTTCGCTGCCGACGACTATCCCGAGGCTATGGCAAGCAAAATGATGAACAAAGGAATTGAGGTATGACAATGTTAGATTGACGAAACTCATTTAACAACAGGAACATGGGATAACTAGCCAGAGTGTGTGCCTTTATGTTAGCATCGGTGCTGACTGACATCTTCAGAAAAAAAAAAAAAGAAAGTGAGATTTTTATTGATCTTGGTGCGATTGTTGAATGAAGTTTCAAATTCGTCGTAGCAGTACATTATTTCCGACAATCATTAGTCTCTATATTGTGTATGGTAATTCAAACTTTCTAAAAGTGAATCTTCTTGGCGGGCTTGGGTGATTTCTCTAGTGCCTTTGGTGATATCATAACTTTGGGGCCTGGCAACATGACAAAAAAGAAAAACTAGATATATCGCTACGGCGACTGATATGCCTCCGCCACAATGCATGGTTCTCCTAATAGGTCTATAGTACAATGTCTTGACAATGTGTGATGACAGTTTCACACAATACTGTTTGGCAAAATATTAAAATGACAGGTTTGCCACAAATGTGCTGAATGTTCACTTTCCTAAAACTAGGTTCAATTGGATGAATGATTAAAATGTCAGAGTGCAGGTATTTGGGGAACTGATGATTTTTACTTGACTTTTGACCCTTTTATAAGTTTATGCATGGAGTAATTTTCAAGGTATTGAGAAAAAGTATAATTTCAGTATCAAATGGGAAAATAGCATTATCTAAACCTGGCCTTTGACCTTTGACCTCACAGTTCCAAAGAGAATCACTGTTAGGTTGAACATGCATAAATATGTAAGTTTCATGATGATACCTTGAGTTACTTTTGAGATATGGAGGAAAAAGTGCAATTCAGCACTTTCACTTGACCTTTGACCTTTTGACCTTTGACCTTTTGGCACGAAACTTCCCACAGAATATATATTGGGTAATACATGCATACATCAAGTTAAAACAAAAACAATAACCTTCAGGCATATTGCATTTTAAGGAAAGTAGTGATATTTTGAGGAGTTGACCTTGACCTTTGACCCCCTGACCTTTGACCCATGACCCCAACTTCCCTAGATAATCACTGCCCATCGGTACAAGCATATATACTAAGTTCCATGAAGATACCTTGAACCATTTGCGAGATATGGAGAAAAACATGAAATTTCAATTTTTTTTTCACAAAATAACCTGTGACCTTTGACCTTTGACCCCATTTTTTCTTTTCATATCTTTTGTTTAAAAAAAAAAATAAAGACTAAAGAGGGGGCACGCGCCCGGTACGCCCCCACTGGATTGGGACGGGGACAGCCTCCAATACAGGGAAAATCTGCGAATACTATAGCTTACGTTTTTTCGCGGCACATTAATATACAGCAACTACTCGTCACACCTTATCGGGATTTTGCAAAACAAATCAGTTACTAACATTGCACGATTGAAGCGATAGGCAGTTTTCATGATGTGCCAGTTTATCGCATTGCCAGTCTCCTGCTATGCTGAGCAAAATTACAAGTATAAGGCCTACTGCTCTATAAAGGATAACCCCGGGCAAGGATTTTTGTTTTTGGTATCGGAGAAATACACCTCTCTTAAATGAATAACAACTTAATAAATGAATGAATAAATGAACATCTCTGGATACATACATCCATACATCCAAACATGACATAAATGTATGAATAAAACCATGTTTGCCATATCACGTCTTTCCCTAGCGTAGAGCTCTCCTTCCTGTATGTCTACTGTAGTATACATCACATGCATTCATTCCAAATTACCAATGACCCATCGTTCTATTTTTTGTCATTTCTCCCATACGGTTTTTAAGGTTTACGCAATTCCAACCAGCGCGTATTACGATGAGGAAGTGCTCGCAGCTCTGACTGGTTACGCCATCAATCACGTGACCGTCGCCTACTCGGCTGCCGACATTCCGTTGCCTTACTGATTCCCATCAAACGCTTCCGATTACGTCACACCTGGATACCAGGTACGTGGTAGATACCATGTACCTGGTAGTACATTATATTGTATAACTTCCGTATCATAATCCATGGGCTTGCCATGGGAGACTTCTATTACCGTGGGTGGTACAGGCGATCAGAGGAGGTGCTTATCTCTTGAAAACATGACTTTACGTATCCAAGCAGAATATCTTTAAGATTTACCTGTCACTTCGCATGTTTAACTGTAGGCTTTAGCATGAATGAGCCTGTCTTGGGATGATACGTGTTACAATGTATCAGTATTTCTGTGAGAGTGAAATAAACATGGGGACCAGCAAAGCTACATACGTAGAGATGATTTTTTTTTCTAATTACAGTATCCTATCATTTTAGAGTTGAGCTGTGACAAAACAATGGAAAATGTTGTGTACTGACCACCTTCTAAAACCTTTGAATCTTGGAAAAAGACAGCAAAGCATGAATTCAATCATGTCAGCATACAGTAGTAAAATCCTTCATACACATGTACATTATGTGTACCTACTACATAGGTTTGGAAATAGACCCTGTGGTTCCCGTGGCAAAAGTGTAGTTAAACAAAATCTTGTTTTTTCACCTCTGTATCAAACAAATAAGAATAACATTACACATAATTATATCAATTTCGATGTTACACATTCTTAGCATATCTCATCGATGCACAACTTCTAATAATCATCATTCTTTTGCCACGAGGGATAAATTGATAAGTTTTGGGGATAAATTGAAAAGTTTTGGGGAAAATGAAAAGTTGATGAAATGTGTTTACGGCAACACTTTATTGAATCTAAAAATTGTTTAATTATTTAATTTTAAAACTATTCAAAAGAATAGCTTACAATACAATCACAGATCTTGAGATTTCTGTATTTAGAGTTTGATCGAAAAACGGGTAACGCACCAATTCTAAACATTTTAATGCAAGTCCATCATCAGATAGCACAAAATGAGACCTTTCCACAGATACTTCACCAATTGCATAACAAGGAATGTTCTTCAAGTTACGATTGAAATAATTCCATATTTTCTTTTATTTTCTTTGTTTTTTAACCAAGTTTAATCACAAATATTTAACACTGACAAGAATGGCGTTAACTTGTTTCGCAATCAAACTCTTCATTTCAACTTTCATACAATGTACTTCTATGCTTAACATAAGGCAGACTGAATAAAACACAATGATGCAGAGACCAAGTTGATTTTTTGAGTGTGTGTCATTTTATCTTTTTTTTATTATTTTTTTAATCAATAAAGAAATACACTGTACAGGTACCTTGCAAGATAAAATTATATAACATTTTTTTTTGTCTGTTTCAATAACCTTTGTCGTCGCAAGAAGAATCAAGAGGCAGAAATCTTACATCATGCTTTTCTTTTTACCTTGACAGTCATTTTCAGCATGTCATCATCAATTGTACTCACTGAAAAATACACTTAACATGTGGCAAACAAACTTAAAATACTGCAACAAAGCAACTGATGATGTACATTTTCTTCGGATCAAAGCACTGTTCTTTTTCCTCTCTTGCTCCCTTTCTCTCTCTCTCTCTCTCTCTCTCTCTCTCTCTCATTCTCTCCTTTTTTTCACATACCCTTGCACACTTAACAGTCTTGATTGAATTTGTGGATGTTATATACAATGTACAATATGTTCTTTTAAATTATATTACATGGAGTAAAGAGTGATTTCTTAAAGACGAGACACTTGCAATGAATATCTGTGATACATGGTACACATTTATCCACAGCCATTTAAAAAGGAAGTACTGCAGTTTTCATCCTTGTGATTTGAAAAGATAAGTTTCCGTTTGTTTAAATTGTCTCTCCATAATCTAAGCTACAACAAAAATAGAATATATAACTTTTTTTTTCTTCTTTCACAACACTTTTTTTTTTTCGTATTAAACTATGATTGAATCACACAAGAAATATATATTTTTGGCCAGAATACAGCAAATCAACAACAGAGACCACAACGAAACTTTTTGGCACATCAGTAGAGCTGTCCTTCTGGTAAGAGTTTCTACTTCAAGAAGTTTATCGAGCATTTGATCATGGTAGAACAACTTCTAATGCACACATTTGAGCAGTCCCAAGTTCATACACAAAATGAAGAAAGAACAAGATATTGTGGAGGTGGGAAAGAGTTGAACTGATTAGGATCTATAAGGTATGGGCATCTATCTAGAGCTGATAAGTTGTAATGTCCTTCTATTCCCATTCGGTAGCATTACCACCACAAAGGGGGGCGGGGGTGGGGAAGAATCATGTAACTTTTGTTCCCAAGGTACATCAGTTCATACACTTATGACGACCCTCCAGATGGGTAACCATGGCAGCAGTGATGTGAAGAAGTAAAACAAGAGTGAGGATGAAGTCCAAATGCGGTTTGCCATCTGATTTCACACACGGCACAATTACTTGGTTTGCTTTACCCCTTAGAACACAACAGCGCAGCGAAAACTTTCCATGATGAGCATACTGCTCCCTATGCACAATAAGACATTTCTCTGCAATAATTATTTTCTTTTTCCCTCCCTGCTCGATCCATCTTCTTTTGTTTTTAATGCAGCATACACCAAGGATGTACAATATGGGTACACAATCATGTTAATATAGTTTGAATAGAAAGAATCCAGTGAGCAGAGAGTAATAAGATACTGCAAGGGGATAATCCATCTTCCTCTCCTTTCCTGAAAGCATTTAAATGGAAAACAAACACTATTTTTGAACTTTTCTCATTCAAGACACTGACATCAAAAAGGGTTCATAGAAATTCCTTTTTTTTCCCCCCTCATTGAAGCAACCCCCCCTTTTTTTCAGTGTACTTGTAAATACAAGAAAAAAAAAAAGAAATGAAATAAACATGGAACAAGTGACAGCAGTCTCACAGATGACAAAATGAAAAAAAAAAAAATCAGTTAAGGTTTCATTGCAAGTTTGGTTTGTGGTTTTTCCAGATTGCTGCATCACATTCACAGTTCCCTCAGCATACTGTGTCTAAGTGTGAGTGACAAGTTTCTTGATCAAATGGCCTTATGGTTGAACTTTACGACACAAATATATTAGTCTGATTCCTTTCCACATGTTTTACCAATCCAAAATGTCTTCCACAGTTGTCAAATTTAATGATGACCATGCTATACATGTGTAGAAGTACACTCATAAAAAATAAATGTCTCGAAACTTAGCATACCTTCACACTTAAGCCAATGAAATTCTCCAAGTCATGACCATTATAAATAAGCCTCACTGATATGCCCATTTCTTCCTCCGGTACAGTTTTGCTAAAATTCCTTGTTGATGTCAAATGTTACATGAGAAATTGAGTTTGCAGGATGCAATAGACTTTATGGGAGCACACCTCACCACAGAGGTAGGGGCAGTGGACATGAATGTGACATTTAATGCACAATGACTGCATCACCATTACCAAATATCAATGGATTGTCAAGACACCTCAAGCTCTGAGCCAGTTTGATCCATGTGCAATTCAAGTATTGTGTTCTCATTGTCCATGAACCACTCGGAAGAAAGCCGAAGAAGCCACTGTGGCATAACAACCCTGGAAGCCAGCAGAGCTCAAGGACAGCTGGACGCACAATGCTCCCTTTGCTCATGGCCGTGGCCTGGCATTAAGTAGTACACAATGGTAAGGAAGAAATGCAAATTGCAGTAACCTATTGCAGCTGGAGAAGGCCGAGTTGCCCACAGAAAATAAATGATCAATTCTGAGGACTGCGAGGATGTCACAGCCGACATTTTCCTGAATACAGTCCACATGAATTTATGTACACATGCCGAACTTGACTGGACTGTGCTGTGCACGAAGCCTGAGCATCACTTTCCTATACTTGCAGAATGGAATGATCACACCTTTTCCTCTCAGCCCTAGTGACACATTGAAGGCAAGAGCAATGCTAGACGGTCCCTTGTTTAGTGTTACGACATTAGAGCTCCTGTGGTTTTGTCTCAAACTCACAGAGCACTCTACCAAGCTGAATACATCCTTGACGGCTAACTGGCAACTTAGTGACAGGAGAAACTCCAAAACTTTTTCAAAAGTCTTTGAACAAAGTCACAGACTGCACCTGTGTCCTTTAAGGCTAATATAATGACAAAAACATTGCATCACGATTAGTTCTCAGCAGAGTTGAGCACACAACTATTACACTGCAGTCTCAAATGTCAAGCCCCTGCATTACATATTCTTGACAAATGGAGGCTATCAACTGGTTTATCAAATGTCCCAGTGACGGTAAAACAATTACACAAATTTCAGGTTGTGCAAACACAAGTTGCTGTTCATTTCTCAGCCAGTGCTAATTTTGTGCCTACATATCACACAAGCAAATTAGAACAGAATAAAAACAACTGAGATAAGTCTTCATACCATGTCGTGGCAAGAAATGATATACATTCTAGGTGCAACAAGAAAGAAAAGAAAAGTTTACCAATTGCAAACACATCTTGTACAACGGTACATAAAAGTGGGATCAATGGAAATTACAAAGAATCAATTGACAGTACCTTATTCACTTTTAACTTGAAATCATACATAATCACTCTTGTAAACATTACATAAACTACACCTTCCTTTACACTCATATGCATTGTTACACTTTTTGTTTTGTAGAATCCATCATTTCTGAATGCTTATCATAGATTACCTCTTTAAAAATGTACAATGACAATTAACAGGGTTCCTTGTCAATGGTTCAACCAGTAATTACGTGATCAATCAAAAAGTCCTCTAAAGAGTGAATACTTTGCTCACGCATCATTTACTTATTTTAGCAATGAACACTGCATTTTATGTACAATCTACGTCGGAGTCATGAACGGGACATCTTGACCCAAATCAATCTTTTCAAATCGCACACACAAATTTTCCTTATTTCCTTGGTGATGTTATCAGTTCATAGCAAGTCAGCCTAATTCTTAAAACCTGAAATACCCTATGGTCTAATCGAGATACTTGTACAAATAAGTTTTCAAAGCTGTTAATTAATCAGTGTTCACATCATCAGGAAAAAAAAAAATGCTACCCGAGACATTCCAACCTTTCTGAATGAAATATATGGATAATTTGACTTAAAAGTAGGAAAGAAAGATCAGTTCCCATAGAAGAGTGTTGTAAAATTATCTAGAAAAATAGGAAACTCCTATTGAAACAAGGGCTGGGAATGGTCCAAATTCAGATTCTTTCCTCTAAATTCAGAATGGTTGGGAGGTCTGCTACCCAGCAAATTAAGAATTGTATTTCTAAAGAAATTCCTTTGACGTACAAGTTGAACACCATTTTGCCAATAAATATACTGCCTAGGTTGTCAACTTCCCTCATGCACCACTTCACACATACAATGAGTTATTCTTGTAACACAGACTCATGGAACACCATCGTGCATGTGGAGAAGGGAGGCCAGGTCAGGAAGCAAACTGTAGTTCTTACATGAAAAGGGAATCTTGGCACACTAAGAACTATCCCATTTATTTCTGAAATCTGCAAAATCTGTAAATTTATATGACTCAAACATTTCCATGGCAGAATGATGTATGTGTGTGTGTGTCTAGGGGAGGGGATATTTAACACACCCTACTACAATAATGTAGAGGGGTATGATAAAAAAGTGGAAACAGCAATGTACATATTATATTACAATTCATGAACTTGCTACAACTTCCCCCAGGAACCACTCATTTTCTTGTGTACTATGCCTTCCTTCTATTAAATAAAGGTAACAGTATGCATGAGTCTCTTTCCCCCTATCTATAATGCCATTATGTAGCAGGTCGAAGGCACTTCAAAACCGACCCTAAGTCCCACAAGATATAATGCCTAGCACATTCCCTGTGAGCATAATGTCATGGAATGGCATGCCTCCTGTATTTCCTGGCACAATACCACCCTGAACCTCAACAACAGCCATCACATAATGCCCAGCTAATGTTTCACCTCCCAAACAGAGCATCAGCACACATGATATATTACCTTACCTCTCCACTCCTGCTACAGGTAGTTTATCTCCATTCTATGGCTCACTTTTATTTCCTACACACTTAGTTTCTTCTACACTAAGCTTCATATGCATTACAGACTGTGTGAAAAACAAACCCCATCAAAAAATTGAAAGGTTTAACACTACTGGCTACTCACTTGCTTACTGCTATGCAATGGTTGCATTGATTCCCGAACAAGCCCAAATTATTTCAGTGACAAAAATAGCACATGATATAACTCAAATGTCAGAGAAGCAACTATACAGGCCATCTGTGTGTACACTGCCTCTGATATCCTTATTCACAACCAGACTGTATGCCAGTTCATAGTTGCATTTTGCGCATAAGCAAAAAAAGGTCACAGGTACTAACAGGCATATTGGTTTTTACATTCACTGAGATAAATATCTG
Source organism: Diadema setosum (assembly GCF_964275005.1). Taxonomy (NCBI): domain Eukaryota; kingdom Metazoa; phylum Echinodermata; class Echinoidea; order Diadematoida; family Diadematidae; genus Diadema; species Diadema setosum. The sequence goes on along the minus strand of NC_092693.1, from coordinate 2,172,644 downwards.
TGATGTAATGATTACTCACACAATCCGCATGAATGGCGCTTGCCAGCACAACTACCTGACAACAACAAAGTGTTCATTGAAGCCTAGTATTTGGCAGTATCAATAGAAAATTTGCTACTTGCTCTCAAAGCAAAACAATGCAATGGATTCTTCCCCAAGTGATAATTGACAGGCCATTCTGGTCACCTGGACTACATGAGTTTGTTCCTTGTTCGGACATGAACGGCCTAATTGATAGTCGGTCACACTTATACACTACTACATCACTTTGAAAATAAATGGCATGCCTAACCAACTGAGAAAAAAAAAGGAAGGTACTGTAAAAAAGGATATTTTCTCGTGAGTAATTCTTTGCACTCGGTCAGGTAAGATGAATTTTGCATGTTTTTAATTCTGCGGAACCAGGACATTAATTACTGGAATATATGGCATGCACAAATATTCGCATGCTTTTATTTTCACGCAAGCTTCTAGTTGCGTGAAAGGCGCGAAAGTCTCCACTTTTACAGTAATTTGTACATATGTGCACATGATCACGATTATGTAATGTCTTAATCTTCTCAGATCTCTAATGCCCTTCAAATGAACTATTCTGATTACTCACAGCACCCTCCAGCTACAAGAAAGATCATATAAACAAAGCTAAACTGTATATCTTGTTTGATCACTGATGTCTTTTTCATGGAAAGATACAAGTCTGATGTCCTACATACCAATCCACTCTTAACTGCAACTTTGGACAGAAATCTCCACAGAAAAAGACAAATACTGAAAGCATGAAATTTGTGAAAAAGTGCATGAAACACTACAAAAAAAAGTGTTAAAATCAGCAGAGACAATGCTCATACACATGTGTATATCAACATAACCTTACTCTCAACAGGCTTCAAAAGACTCGACCAACAAAGGAATATTTTGACTGCTTACGTAACAGCACAGTCCCAAACAGCTCCACTTCAACAGAAACAGATAATTTCCTGTAACTGCCAAACTATGGCAAGGGTTTTCTTTTTGTCACATATGTAAACACTTCATGCTTTGTGCCTTCCTATCTGAATATGAAAATCTAAAAATGATCGATGATAATCTTTCCTGACCAATACACAAAAATGACAAATGCATAATGTCCTGACATAACAAACTGTAACATCAAAATGTTCAGAAATTTTGACAAATTTAATCAAAACCACCAAGTACATACGGTTCTCAAAATGCATGGGGTGGCTACACTTCATGAAATAATATTTAAAAAATACTTAAAGCATAATGAATATACAATCTCTCATGAATTCTTTGTTCAGCAAGGTCATTTCCTTTAACAACACATATTTCTGTAAGAGTAAAACAATAAAAATCATCACCAAAAAAAAAAAAAAAAAAAAATCCCATGAAAAAAAGAAGAGTAGGTAAGTATTATTAAGCTCAGCTCTGGAATACAACAGTAATTTGCATAACCTGGTTAAGATCTGCTAATAATGTGAATACGAAAATTTTGCATGTCCACGTATCCCACTACTTCAGATCAATCCTAAGATTCAACAAGTTTATAATATCCATCAGACTTACTCATGATGCTGAGCCAAATGAAATCAAATTATGCAATTTCAAAAAGGAAAAATGAGTTGACATATTAGAAAAGAAAATTGAACGCCATCTCATATTTGTTCAGGATTGTAAAAATACCAGTGCATTAACTTGAATGGCATCCATCACATTATCAAAGAACTCTTTACAGATGTTAACAGATTTGTAAGAAATGTTTGTGCTTTATCCACTCTAGTTCATCAAAATATTGCAAAGATAAAAAATAGAGAGCAATTTGTGGTGTAACAGAAAGCAACAAAATGAAAGTAGCATAATACAGTCTGAGGTTACACACATCAATTCGGACAAATGCAAATATGCTTTACCACCGATTCAGACCACCATGTGGGCAAAAAGAAAAAGATCTTTACAGTATTAAATTTCCTCATGACACTGATTTCAAAAAGCACGCACAGGTTTCAGCATAACCTCAAGCACATCTTCCACTGTCCAAGATATAGCTGGCAATGTAAATTCAAGCCTCCACAACTGAGAAGAAACAGTAGAGGAGAAAATATATTCAAAAGTCTTATTTCTCTTTTCCAGCTGTAGGCAATATGTCGGAACAAAAATACTGCACTGAAAAATAAATACTACCAGCATTGTCTCGAAGGTTAAGACACTTGCGTCGAGCAAGTCAGTGACCTGATATCGTGTGAATTCTTAAGGTTTAACAGTCAAATGTTCGTAAGAAACGACCTGTCCATAGGAAGGAATCGTCCCATAAGTTGGATTATCCTGTGTTAGCTGTCGGTATTTTCCATAACGTCTGGTGGAGATGAATTTGATTTGTAGTTCAGACGATAGTGACCTGGGGGACAGACCAAGAAAAAAACAAGAAAAAACAAACAAACATAGTAAGATGTATAATAATCATTAAAAAAAAGAAAGAGAGAAATGAAGAAGCCGATGTAACTACAAGAGTCAAATTCCTAACAGTCATAATTCTCACTACCTTTATGAACAGAAACTACACAAAAGGTGCAGCAAGCTAAGAAATAAAATAAACAATGCCAAAATGACACACTGATCCACATGATCTGCCAACCTGGTTCAACAGCTCAAGGCAGCACAGTGGGTTTGCAGCAATCTCTCTGTTATCATTTGGACAGCTATGTGTATGTGTGTGTGTGTGTGTGTGCTTGGCAAATAATGCACAAGGTACAACTTGTGTGTAGTTATGTAACCTGATTTGATATGTTACACAGGCACAAGTTGGCCGACGGTGGGGTGAGTGGTTAAATGTCTCATTGTGAACTCCTTGAAAAAAATTCAGGGGTCAAGTGTAAGTCGATGTGAAAAAGCTACGACAACCAAAATTTCCCTCAACACATGCGCCTAGCCACCTGAAAGTTCTTCTCGTTATCCCAGCCAAGAAAATCCAAATACTACAATGCTCAGTACCACTAGTTTGATGTGATTCTAATTCAGGTTTTCTTTTGTAACTTGGAGTAGATTTTCTCATTCATATGCCAACATGACATCCCCTCATCTCAATCTTCATACATGTGTGGAAGTAAAAAGAGTCAAATGTTTCAGAGCCTGTAACAATGACTCTGTGTTTTATACAATTACAGTCTTGAAACATAATCTCATACACAGTTTATCATTTTTGGTATGCACATTTCTCTTTCAGGTTTGAGCCCAGTTTTAGTTTTGGTTCTGTTTTATCATCACAGTTGATTATGCAAAAGAATGTACTGCCTGAGTGTTGTGCTCATGATATCCAGCAATTTAATAACTGATAACTTCTCCATCCCTAATTCTAGGCAGGACTGAATGACTGAAGAAGATTTGCAACACTCACTATTATGTGTGATGGATTCCATGGTTGCCTCCCTGCACTCGTTAGCTCTGTGTCCCTGGCCACCACAGTTGAAGCAAGTGATTTGCCCCTTCTTGGACCCAGATCCACCTCCACTGCCAGCACTACCACCTCCGCCACTACCACCAGCACTTGCAGAATGCATGGCATGGCCCCTGTGGCTCATCAGGTACATCTGGGCAGTCGGAGGCATCATCCCAAACTGGGGGTTTCCGGTATACATCATGTCGGCCAAGGCACCCTGAAGAGGAGATGGGGGCATTGGTGGGTGGAAGCGGGGGTTGCTTGAAGGGAGGTTCGGCGGGGGCGGGCTGAGCATGCTGTTGGGTGTGGCAGGCGGCATCATATTGGCCCCGTGGTAGAAGTTGGGGAAGTTGAGCTGGCTGGGGCTGGGGCTGGGGCTGGCAATGTATGTTGGGTGGCTGAAGTGCATGGGGTGGGTGGAAGTGTTGCTGCCATTGCCACCACTGTTGCCACTGCTGGTGTTTGGGGCACTGGTGGTGGTGTGGTGGTTTGATTGACCACACTGTCCATTGCACCCACATGAGATACAGCTGTTGTAGTTCTGCTGATTGTTGTTGAAGGCTGAACTATCGGCATTGCTAGATTGGATTCCTACTGATATGCTCTGAGTGGAACCGGTGACGTAGGTCACAGACGTCGGTGCTATGAACCCATCTGTTGTTGGCAGTGACAAGGAATGCGCAGGATTTGGTACGAGCTGTACAGAGGCAGCGTTGTGAATTGTCTTGGTAGTAAGCAGCTGCTCTGGTGGCGGGCCATGCTGTGATATGACAGGCAGGGGCAGGTTGTCACTTCTCGTCTGCAGTGTCCCAGCTGGAATAGCAGGTGGCGAAGGTGATGCGACAGACCCCCGCGACACGCCCTGCTGCACCACAAGTTTAGATGCCCGAAACCCTCCTCCCCCATCCCCATCGGCAGGCAGGTACTGCACGGTGTGAACGCTCTGCTTGTTATTAGGCTGCTTCACGTGGAACATGTGAGGGGTGAACGCTGCAGCTGCCACCACAGGACTGTCCAGCTGGTGTAACTGCTGCATGCTACCATCCGGGCTGACCACCTGCGGCATGTGCTTACCGATCACCACAGTGTTGCTGGGCGGCAAGGGGTGAGGGGGCATAGCATTCAGCCGCTGCTGCTGTAGAGGGGAAGGCTGCAGCTGTAGTGGGGGTGGTTGCTGTGGATCGCTGCTGATGGGTTGTGGTTGCACCTGACTGCTGCCCCCACCCTGTGCGGCAGTGTTAGCCATGTGTGCCTCTCCTCCTTGGAGGTGGGGGGACCTGTCTCCTTGCCTCCCAGCATCTACTCCCACAGCCTTCACAACCTGACTGTATGGCAGCGTGGTTACAGACGTCTGACCTCGAGATGGAGTCTTAGCGGTTGCGCCTTGATCTCTAGGGCCGACTTGTTGCTGGGTCTGCAGGTGATTGGGCATGTCCTTCCGAAGGGCTTGGTTTTGGATGGCATCAGAGCAGGACGCAGCAGAACTTTCACTCTCCTCTGAATCTGATCAAATATGAGAGCATCAGAAGGCAAATGAAAGGTATCATTTTATCAACATGGTTACACGTGGATATAGCACTGCAATGTTATGCAATGCTACAGCATTATTTCTATACCCGAACTGTTGTATGTTACAGAAAGAATTTGAGTAAGAATGACCACACTTAAACTCTATAGGCAAACCATTAGAAAGACATACTTTTGTGAAGTGCACTCATGAATACCACTTACTAATATCACAATGTCCTAAACTCATGTTAGACATACCTTCAGTTTATGCAGTCACTTGATTGTGCATGCATTATTATTGGTTTTTGTATTACTACATACACTATTTGGTAAGACTAGATCGGTGCCTGCTGCGGATTTGCCGTAAAATCTTCAAAGAGACTTTGTACTTTTCATGGAATTGGCAAATCAAACTTAGTGAGCACTATGAGATACATCATCCAATCCCCAACTACACTGCAAAGGTAATATCTAAACCAACATGCAGTACACCCTTTGCTTTCACAGATTCATTTCACATCTTTCAGATCTTTTGTACTACGGAGAAACAGAGGTGAGAACACAGCAGGGAAGATTCTAAGGTGTACCTCGATCATTTTCATCAGAGCTCTCTCGGGGGCTCGACGGCACGCTGGAGCACTCGGAGCTGTTGCCTTCCCCCTGCTGCCGGTGCTGTAGCACCACATTGTGGGCAGGAATCAGCTGTGGTATCACTGTGCCTGCTGGTGAGCCCGGTGGGGGCGGGGGCATGAAGAACCCGTGGGTAGCTGGCAGGCCTGTCGCATGCATACCCATAGACTGGGGTGTCAGACCATTGAAGCCCATCAAGTCATTTCTCCTGTAATGGAAGACAAGTTCAGATTCACAGTACATCTATGTAAACTCATCATAATTTGACAGAAGAGGGTTCAAGATATGGACTCTTGAAGAAGTATAAATCAGCTGCTCAAGAATCTACAGCCAGCTAGGACAGCTCTCAATATTTACCAGTAATCTCAATTCATTGCACTTCAAGAGGAACTAGAAATGTCGCTTTGGCGACTGGTATGCCTCCGCCATAATGCATGATTTTCCCAATAGGTCTAGATAGTACATGTGGACACTGTGTGATTACATTTTCACAAAATTGGCAAAATATTGGAATGATAAGTTTGTCACAAATGTGTTGAATGTTCACCTTCCTTGACGTAGGTTTAATTGGATGAATAGGAGAGCATGTATCTAGGGATTTAAGGACTTTAACTTGACTTTGACCCATTCATACATTTAGGCATTGAGTAATTTTCAAGGTACAGGTGTGGAGAAAAAGTGCAATTTCTGAATTGAATAGTAAATTGTTACCATTTTCATCTGGCCCTTGACCCTAAAATTCATAAGATAATTACTTTCAGGTAGAACATGCATAATATGTACTAAGTTTCAAGGTAACTTGAGCCACTTTCGAGATATGGAGGAAAAAGTTAGTTCAGCACTTTCACTTGATCTTTGACCTTTTGACCTTTGAGGCAAAAAGAGAAAAAAAAAACTTTCCAGAGAATTTCTATTAGGTTACACACGCATACACCAAGTGTAAAAAAATAACCCTGCTGGCATTGCATAAATATGAGGGTAATAGTAACATTTTGAAGTCTTGCACTTGAACTTTGACCCCTGACCTTTGACCCCACGAACCCTACATTCTCTAGATAATCACTTCCAGTCAGTACATGTATATACTATGTTCCATGAAGATAAGATACCTTGAACAATTTTCCAAGGTACGGGGAAAAAAAAAGAAGTTTTAATATTTTTACTTGACCTTTTGACCTTTGACCTTTGACCTCATGACCCAAACTGTCACCAGAGAATCTTAATTGGGTAATACATGTATACACTAAGTTTCAAGAAAATCTCTTCAGGCATTCAATAGATATGGTGGAAATAGTGAAGTTTTATGTATTTGACCCTGACCTTTTGACCTTTGACCTCATGACCCAAACTTTCACCAGAGAATCTTCATTAGGTTAAACATGTATACACTAAGTTTCAAGAAAATATCTTCAGGCATTCAATAGATATGGTGGAAATAGTGAAATTTTATGTATTTGACCTTGACCTTTTGACCTTTGACCTTGAGCATGTGCACCCAGAAGTTGATAGGCACAACTTCACCCCCTAATACACATACATGCCAAGTTTCAGTAGGATACCTCAACAGGTTTCGATAGTTACCTTGTCCACAAAATTCATTACGGACGGACGGAAGGACGGACGGACAGACGGACGGACGGACAACCCGAAAACATAATGCCTCCGGCACCACTTCGTGGCGGAGGCATAAAAATAAGAATAATGATGACAAAAATCTATGGTTATAAATTATCTTTTTGCTGTGTGTGTGTGTGTGAATTCATATTTGATATGTATTTTCTTTGAGGGATGGTTGTTTGGGTTTCGTTTTTTGTTTTTCTAAAGGGTCAATGTGGAAATTCATGTCAAGTTCATGAAGTCCAGAGGCTCAAAAAAATTGTAGTGTTTATGTCTGCTGATGTGTGCGGGAAAGCATCATGATAAACAACAACAGACTCACTCGTCTAATATTTATCAAACAGCCATGTATTCTTAGTGGTAGTATAGTATGCCTGTTTCTTTGCACATGAAAGCGTATTCTAATTCAGGAGAGTTTCAAGGATATAGTGGATATTGAGAAACAGAAACCATGAAACACAATGTAGTTACTTCATCTCTAAAAAATTGACACACAACAGTCAATCAAGATTTTCCTGTTCGAGACAATGAAAGAGCAGTTCCATGCTTACTACAAAGAATTCCTCAGGCCTTTCACTTAGAAAGATCACACTGAAGCATTAATCATTATATTACGAAACATGATGTGAACAGCATTAACATTGTTAATAATGTTAAGTTGAACAAGCACCCAGTAGTTCAAAAGCATGATCATGTAAATATGGAATACCCTGCAGTTTACAACTTTAAAGAAAAATGAGCAAATACTTTTGAGAGATTTTAATCGCACACAAATTACAGAAACATGCAAATTTTTCTGAAGTGAGCCCAATGTGAAAAGTACAATGTGCAAGTTTCCATGTTTACGGTAAATGTGGGAGTGCATTCCAGTACCTGAGTTGCTCAAGCTGAGTCTTTATGCGGCCTTTAGCTCCCTTGACAATATTCCAACGGTCAACTTGATCATCTGTGATCTGCAGCACCTGATGAAGGTGAAGATTGATACACAATGTACATAAGGAGAGATAATGACAAATGATTCTCTGCTTAGACAAAAACACATGTATGTGCAGAGAAAATGATTCACTGTATCTCTCACCACACCCTAAGTCAGTGCTTCTCAACCTGTGGGCTGCTAAGATCTCTCAGGTGGGCCACAATGTTGGTCAAAAATGAACTGAAAAAGATTCACATTGATCTAAATGGGCCTCAAGAAAAAACACATTTTCAAGAGCCAAAGCGGATCTTGAGTTGCAAAATGTTGAGAAGCGTGGGCTTAAGTGATCAAACCATTTTTTTATGCTATCAAAAATGGAGGGTACCATTTTCCTGATATAATTCATGAAAACTTAAAATCTACCCATTCACAAGTTGTCATTTCAATGCCCCACATCTTCTTAACAACATACTCTTTCTGATTGGACAAGGTCCAGTGTTAAGCATTGGTTATAACAAACGCAGTTATAATGAAATCCTTGTTAAAATGCAGTAAAAATTGAGCTCCCAAAATTATCATCTATATATCTTAATATAATTTACTGTTCCGCTACAAAGAAATTTTGACATTACAAAAGATAATGCCGGTCTTGAGGACTTCGTTATAACGTGAGTCTCCTGTACAATTCTCCTTCAGAAATAATATAGTAAACGTTGATATTTTTGCATGATTAATTTTTCGTGCTGAGCAGCTCAAAACATATTTGCGGGTTCTTGAATTTGCGGTGTGCAATTGCCAACTAATTCATAAAGTGCACAGAAAATTGTGAAGATATTTTTGCAGGTTTTAGAATTCGTGCTGGCCAGAAGTAGCACGAAATATACGAAAATCAATGTATCAGGAAAATTTATGCGTTTACAGTGCTCATTTCTATATGGCAGAGCATAGTAAACTCATTCATACGCAATCAGCATGTGTGCATATTCAGCTTGTTGTAGATAAGAGTGCACTAGAGAAATGGGCTATTAAAAGCTTTCAAGTCAAATGAGAAATAGAGTAAGGGATCCAAATTTTGTCTCACCTGTTCAAATGTAAGCCCCTCAAAGAGGTTGGCATACTTGTGCAGACGCTGCTTCTTGAGCCAATCATGGACAATGGGGGCCACCATCTCCCTGCTGGGTGGAACCATGCCGGCCGCAGCGGCTGCCTGGGGCGAGTTCAGGGGCACCGGGTAGCGGAAGATGGGCTGCTGAAGCGTGGAGATGCACACATGGGCAGTGGAGGCGGCAGAAGCGTACAGAGGTGCCGCATGGGTGTGGGGGTTCAGCGGTGGGGTGTAAGACTGGGGCCTGGGAAATGAGACAAGGAGTTGGGGTCAGCTGGAGATATCGTTGTGCACTTCATGAAGGATGCACTGTGCACCACAAAGTTCTTATAACAGCAACAAGGTACACTGAATTATCAATAACTTTCTGCACACTAAATTTCCATAAAATTCTATGCAAGTTGCACACATTAGATAAATACAAATCAATATAATTATTGCAATTTTCTATATCATTTCTATTCATCAATTTTTTAGGGAAGTTATGAAGGCAGATCGGTCCTATTAGAAGATTTTCTCAGAATTAGTTTATCAATTTTATTTTTTCTATTCCAGTATATATCAGCCTTTCAAAAACCAATAATAGTAGCCCAAAATAAGACTAACTCTCAAAGACAAACTTAACCATAAAAGTAAAATGTGATGCACTATGCAACTGGAAGTGACCTTTTGCAATCAAATGTAGAACAGGTTTAGAAATGAAGTATAACTATGTATCAGCTCAACAGCATACTATAAAATTGGAGAGGAAGAAAACCATGGGCAATCTTACCAACTCTGAGGTTTGGGTTGCACTTTGGTTACAGCTGATTTGTAGGACTGCTGCGCAGCAGACACAGGCTCTGTCAATGGAAAGACACAATAAACAAAATACACTTACAACCATCAAGGACATGACAAGTGAAAATTAAGTATCAACTAAACATTCAATCATAATTTCTGATCATTCAATCATATTATTTTCACAAGTTGGCAAAGTCATCTTAGTGCTTTTAGTAGTCTCCAAGTTTCAGTGACGGCTGTTTATACACAGTCATTTTCTAGTGGTGTTGATAAACATTTATGACTATGTCTTTGACGCAAATTTAAAGATATGGTATACAAGATAAACAGTGTTGGTATTAATGGGGCATATTGTCATGGTTGGTGTCACAAATGTACACACTAGTAGTTATGTACATGTATCAAGGCTGTATGCATGGTTGTTTTAATGTGTATGTATACGGGTGACCAGATTAATGGAGAACATTCTATATGATATAGATATAGTACATACAGGCTGACCAGATCAGTGGAGAATTTTCTACATGGTATAAAATGTAGCTACAGTACATGTATGCATGTGACAGGAAATACATTATAGCTCACTCAATCTAGAATGATTTAACCCATTCCAGAAAATTCTAGGAAGTGCTTACACATTTGGCTGAGTGAGGCACTGTCCCTGTAACCCAATGTGATTGGTAGTTAATTTTGGCAATGATGTTATGCACATAGTTAGGCAGTGAGTCATCCAGGATTCCTGGAATTTGGACTTGCTAGTATGTTCAGGTGTGTGGTCCCAGGTTGGAGAAAATTACAGAATGTGCTAGATGGGGGTGAATGGATAGTATATAAGCCGGAGAAATTCTGAGGTAGGCAGAGTACCCAACACCTCTGCTCTGAGAGTTACGTCACTTCTGGCTCTGAAGCGACTTGTTATAGTCCGTCCTGTGTTACCTGCTGACTTGCTATACAAACTGTGTTTGTGGAGATAAGGCCTGGGAGACATTTTGCCTGCAGAGAATTAATTTGCCTACATTGGAGATAGACTCCATATTTTACTGTCAACGAGCATTATTACGGCAAAGCTGTGACGGGCTGGATTCCTGGCTGGACATTATAAAGTGAATCATCATTCAACGCATCAACCGGACGTGGTCGTCATAACGTTTGGATTTTGCACGTTTCGCCGTGGACATATATCATGGATTTTACCCCGGATCTATACCATGGACTATCGTAACCTGTGCCTCTGGAATTACGTCGGAGGAATCATTCATTGGTGCGTCACGGATCATTCATCTGTGCATCGAACATCAGATCTGGACATATTCAAAGGATTACTTAATACGTGTTAGTGATTGCACTACCGATTTATAACTGTTAAGTGTTTTAGTGATCATTATTGTACTGATGAGAAAACCGATTACCAGTCTGTACCCACAATATCACTGTTAATAAACCGCCTGAACATCAGTCGATTGTTTCTTTTGTGTGATCATTCTCAGAGTGATTTTGGTCGTAACAGTTGGATACACATCACTTCCAGTATAACTGGAGTGAAAAAACAAACAGCTCGCCTGTAGAGTATATGTGTGGAGCTTGAGCATGTTGAATGCAGTGCATGCAAGCATGCAGTGGAGTGGTGATACAGATGACACAGTACGGTGGCATCAGCATTAAGAATCCTTGATCACCAATTCTTATCTGTAATTTGTCAATAACATTTTTGTTTGTTTTATTTCAACATGGTTTACAAAAACAACAACACTATCAGCCTCAAGCTATTTTTTAGTGAGTTCGTATATCAACTGTCAGCATATTTCTTGTGGCTGTTAGAAATGTTACAATGGACCATCTTTGACAGTTTCATGGAATTTCAGAGCCAATAAGGAAAGGAAAGTAGGCAAGTTTGTCTAAAAAGTAAGCCAATCGTATGGGTTTGTTTTCACTCCAGCTGCTACTGAATACCCAGATGTCTGACCATGAGAATAGGAACAAGTGAGTGAGAGTAAGAGGACAAAAAAGAGAGAAAGAATGGGTTTACCTGCATTGGTGCCAGCACTGGTGTACTGCTCTTGTGGACTTGGAATGAAGACTGTCTGATAGTAGACGGAGTTGCTTCCAGCACTTGTGGTAGTCATGGTAGATGTCACCATGGAGTTGTTGTTGGAAGGCATGGACAGATTGCTGCCACCTCCACCACTGTTGGTGTTGCCCATAGGAGCGGGTCCCTCTGTGTTCGGGCCACCACCATTGGCAGCTTGCCCCGGTGATGGCATGTTGACTTGGTGGTGGTGCTGTGAGATGTGGAGTTGGTTCATAGAGGCAGTGAGGTTGTGTGTCAGTGTAGATGGCGGTGGCGGGTGCATCTGCTGTTGCTGCTGCTGCTGCAGTTGGGGGTTCCCCGGGCTGAGCAACTGCTGGGGCAGATGGTGATGGTGTTGCTGGACTTGCTGCTGCTGGAGCTGTATGTGAGCATGCGAGTGCAGGTGCAAGTGCTGATGCTGGGGAGGAAGATGGGGGTGGGGTGACAGGTGGCCTTTCATCTGTTGCTGCTGCTGCTGCTGCTGCAGGTGGACACTCGGAAATTGCTGAGTCTGCGGGTGTCGTAAGTGAATGGACGGCTGTTGCTGCTGCTGCGGCGGAATTGCTTGTTGCACAGAGTGTTGTTGGAGAGGCTGCTGCATCTGTGCCACAGCTCCTGGAAACACCTGGGTCTTGCTGATGCTAGCAGGGAACTGTTCCATCTGTTTGGATAGCTCCGACTGGTTGACAGCTTGCTGTGGCAGCTGCTGCAGCTGTTGCTGAGGAACCTGGTGCAGCGGTGGCTTTGGCTTATCTGCACCATAAAACAAAACAAACTTTCAATGTACCTAGAAGTAGCAGTGTTCTAAACAACCAATTAATATTATAGCAAGTATATATCTATACAAAATGACATGCTGATTTTTAATCTCTACTTCATCCAAGTATCCTGCTTGTCCTCACCTCCATTTTTTGGTGTGTTGGTATGTTTATATGCAATTCTTTAATTTATTTTTATTATACAATGTTCCAGAATTGTAGAATCCAAAGACTTACTGTATACGTCAAATATTTCACGAGGTTTTTATTTTCGTGAATTTCACGAGTCAGGTGCTATTCACGAAATAAAAAACAAGCGAAAACAATGACTCTAATCCCAATTAAATATGAATGTGACTCACACGTATATAGTTCTCTGTTCAGTACAGCGCTCCACGATCGCGAATTTAACCACTCACGAAATCATCAGGAAGTCCCGATTCGCGAAAATTTAGACTCGCTAGATATATGGCATAAACGGTATACAAGCATCACTGTGAAGTGAAACATAGCAATTTCCTATCAGGGACAATGAAGACTGATATGCAAGATTGATCACAGCATGAGACAGCATCTTCATATATAATGCATGTGTCTAAATATTGCACAAATTGCTCTATCTTGCTCATTAAAGGTCAGTTACACAGTGTCTGCTTGTTTTTGTTTAATTTGTGTCTTATCCATGAAATACATTTGTTATTATCTCACCACTCTGCTGGACTGTTGGTGACAGGCTGCGATGGTGAGCGGAGTTCACGACTGCGCCGCCACTGCTGCCCTCGTTTGGGCTCCCACGGAAGAAGTGGGTGATGTGATCACACTGGAGTATGTGTTGAGGCAAGGCTGACAGTTGTCTGCTTTGGAGAGGAAAGAAATCATTTACTTTTTCAGTTCAGTTGTGAACTGTGAACATTAGCAAGAGATTAATACTAGTAAGAGAGCAGTCAAGTGATTATATACAAAGTAACTACGTGTACATAACAAGTATATACATCATCAAAAGCTATTCTGGAGAAGGGAGGATTAAAAGAAGTCCAACAATGCCAGGATTATGCTGCCTCACTAATAATGTAAAAATTAGTAAAAAACAAAACAAAAACAAACTAGAAATGTCGCTATGGCGACTGGTATGCCTCCGCCATAATGCATGATTCTCCTAATAGGTCTATAGTACATGTGGACAATGTGTGATTACATTTTCACAAAATTGGCAAAATATCAAAATGACAAGTTTGTCACAAATGTGTTGAATGTTCACCTTCCTTGACCTAGGTCTAATTGGATGAATAGGAGAGCATGTATTTGTGAATTTTAGGACTTTAACTTGACTTTGACCCATTCATAAGTTTATGCATTGAGTAATTTTCAAGGTATGGAAAAAAAAGTGCAATTTCTGTATTGAATAGTGAATTGTTACCATTTTCATCTGGCCTTTGACCCTAAAATTCATAAGATAATCACTGTCAGGCAGAACATGCATAAATATGTAGTAAGTTTCAAGATAACTTGAGCCACTTCCGAGATATGGAGAAAAAAAGTTAGTTCAGCTCTTTTACTTGATCTTTGACCTTTTGACCTTTGAGGCAAAAAAAAAGACGAAGAAAAAAAGAAACTTCCCAGAGAATCTCTACTGGGTTATACACGCATACACCAAGTGGTAAAAAAAAAAAAAAATATCCTGCTGGCTTTGAATAAATATGAGGGAAATAGTAAAATTTTGAAGTATTGCCCTTGACTTTTGACCCCCTGACCTTTGACCCCATGAACCCTAAATTCTCTAGATAATCACTGCCAGTCAGTATATACAATTGTATATATATACTATGTTCCATGAGGATACCTTGAACAATTTCCACGGTACAGAGAAAAAAAGTGAAATTTTAATATTTTTACTTGACCTTTGACCTCATGACCCCAAACTTTCACCAGAGAATCTTAATTGCGTAATACATGTATACACTAAGTTTCAAGAAAATATCTCCAGGCATTGCATAGACATGGTGGAAATAGTGAAATTTTACGTACTTGACCTTGACCTTTAGCATGTGCACCCAAAAGTTGATAGGCAAAACTTCACCCCCTAATGTACATGCCATTTTTCATTAGGATACCTCAAAAGGTTTTTAGTTACGCTGTCCACAAAATTCATTACGGACGGACGGAAGGACGGACGGACGGACAACCCGAAAACATAATGCCTCCGGCACCACTTCGTGGCGGAGGCATAAAAAAAAGATTTCTGCATGTATTAGCACACTAGTCTGTTTGTTCCAACTTCATTTGAAACATTCAGGAAATCATATGAACAGATCATGCCAATACAAGGAAAATTGCATTAGTTCAATTTTGTCAATGAGAGAAATGTGAACGAAGCCTCGTCATCCCCCACTGCATTATATGCAGTACAAAACTGTGTTGTAAAGTTGTCAAAGCAAATTTACTACCACTCCTATCATTGCACTGGTGGGAAGTTTTTCTTGTTAAAAATTGCCTGATTTCCTGCAGTGAAACTCACTTGGCATATTCCACAATTTCGGCTTGAGTCTTCTCTCCCTGCTCACCAGGAGGAGTCATGCTGAATATCCGTTTTCCTGAAAAATAAAAATGTTAGGAAAGAGGATCGTAAACATAATGCAATAATCACAACGTCAATCACAATCTAGCTGTATACCTTTAAGGTGACTTGCATCCATGAGTTAATGAAATACAAACAGTGCATGCAAGTCTTGCATCCTCTATGAAGATTTACATCAGAAAGGTAATAATATCTCTCCAACTATGACTCATTTTACCATTCAGTCTGAGAAAGTTAAAAATGAAAATGGAAAAAAGCACAGCTAAAAGGCTGGAAAGTGCATACACTGTACATACTGTAGCTCCCAGTGAGCATAGAGCTGTGCCTATTATGTGTACTGAATGACCAGTGAAGCGATGATTAAGTGTTAATCAATTTAATCAATGCATTTTCCCCATTCTCATTAGAAACCCACTATGGTTTGTACAATATGTTCTGTTGGCATACAAGGCCAACTTGCCGAAGAGGACAAGGGAGTCATGACTGCGATAAATTACAATGTGATGTTCTTTTAATGGGCATTACTTCAAAACGGTGTCATCCCCAGACACATTACAAACTGTTCCTAACTCCAAAGGAAGCACTTACATTGTACTGCTGCTAATGACATTAACAACTTAATGATGATACAAGAACCATCACAACTCATCATTCGCCAAGAAAAGGTTTCTACAAATATGCAATGCAGAAGAACACAAGATAAAAACAAGATTTGTATGTTCCATATGTTGCTCACTGGAAATCCAACAGAGAAAGAGCAGTGCCCTGTATTCATATTTTCCACATGAGGAAACAATTGTGGCATTAACATGGAAGACAGTAGTTATCTGAATGACCATGGGATTTTGCTCTTATCTTCGCGAGATGGTAAAAATCCTGATATCTCAGTATTCTATGTTAATCGAAGAACATTACTTAGCGGACAAGTGTCTACGCAAGGTGGACCATACACTGTACACTGATATCAGACTCTACCTCGGTTCACCACAATCTGGAACTTCTGTTTTCTTTCTTTCATTTGCACAAGTATTTTGGAAAGTACATTGGCCTCAACCTGCAGCAATGACATCTTTTGAGTGATACATATGGAGAAGCATGACCCATGGCATGGTCCACAAAGTCTACCACCAAAAGCTCACGCAAAGAACAGAAACAGAACAAAACCTTTTCTGGAATATTCTTATACACTGTACCTCGTGCTAAGAGCTGCTCTTCTAGCACTTTCAGAACCTCTTAATTACGAGCAAACTCTACCCAGCAACATTTTAAGCTGTTGCCACTTTGTATCAAATACTGATACTAAAGTCTCGATCAGCTTGAAGAGGCATGATGTTTTCAGCAAGCCAGCTGAGGTATAGCATTGTCAAACTACAATTCATTATTCATGCATTGTGAACAACCTGACACTACAGGGAGAGAACAAGCTCACACAACAGAGCCAGCTACTGGCTCTATATTGGATGCTGATATCACTTCCTACACCTACAAGTGTACATATTAAGTCAAAGCATAACAACCATTATGGGTGCCACACTCACTAGTTGATACTTCATACTTGGGAAATCAGAACAAAAGAAAAAAAAAAGAAAAACAAAGAAGAAAGACTATCTTCCAAAAACTGATAAACACAATATCAGTGCAAGCCTAACTAGAAATGTCGCTACGGCGACTGATGCCTCTGCCATAATGCATGATTCTCCCAATAGGTGTATAGTACAATGTCTTGACAATGTGTGATGACAGTTTCACATAACTGGCATAATATCGAAATAACAGGTTTGTCAGAAATATCTTGAATGTTCACTTTCCACGAACTGGGTTTGCTATAATTGTCTATTAAAGAGTGCAGGTACACATATTTGGGGAATTGAAAATTTTTACTTGACTTCTGACCGACCTTATTATAAGTTTATGCATTGAGTATAATTTTCAAGGTATGAAGAAAGAGTGTAATTACAGTACAAAATATTTTTTTTTTCATTTAAACCTGACCTTTGACCCTTAACCTTTGACCTTTGACCTTCTGGCTGGAAATTTCCAAGAGAATCTCCATCAAGTAATACATGTACATATATTAAACACTTTTAAAACTAATAATGCAATCATTGCATATACTAGTATACATGTATGAGGGAAATGTAACATTTTGAGGAGTTGACCTTGACCTTCCCCAGATAATCCCTGCCAGTCAGTACTTGCATATGTACCATGTTCCATGAAGATACATTGAACCATTTGCGACAAAAGTGATAATGCAACATTTTCACCTAACCTTTGACCTTTTGACCTTTGACCTTATGACAGGAAACTCTCTCTGGAGAATCCTTACGCAGTAGTACATGTCTACATTAAGTTTCAAGAAAATAACTGCGGGCATTGCATATAGATATGGGGGAAATAGCAACATTTTTAGCATTTGACCTTGACCTTTTGACCTCTGACCTCTTGTCAATGTCACTAGAATCTACTCAACTAATTTTCCCATCATACATCATCCTTGGACCAAGTTTGGTGAAAGCTGCTTCATCCAGTTTTGAGTTATCACATAAACAGATAAATTTTAGGATTTGACCTTGATCTTTGACCTTTGACCTCTGTCCGATTTCACTGAAAAACTAATCAAGTAATTGTCCCATCATACATCATCCTCCAACAAAGTTTGGTGAAATTTGCTCCATACAGTCTTGAGTTATCGCGTAAACGGATACAATTTCATGATTTGACCTTGACCTTTGACCTTTGACCTTTAGCCGATTTCACCCAAAATCTTATCAAATCGTTGCCCCATCATACTTCATACTTGGACCAAGTTTGGTAAAATTCCAGTAAATATTACTCAAGTTATCGCGTAAACGAAAGCGGACGGACGTACGGACGTACGGACGTACGTACGGACGGACGGACGGACAACCCGAAAACATAATGCCTCCGGCACCACTTCGTGGCGGAGGCATAACAAAAATAAAGAAATATAAATACATGGAACCTGCAACATATTTTCAGCTGATGTGATACTGCTACAGTTAATTGTATTCAGCTGCAGCAAGAATGCAGGCAGCATGTATGCCAATGAATGTTTGTCACAAATGGACCATGAAGTAATCGTTAGCAAACAAATGTTTTATCATGTCTATCCTGCATAACATACATGTACATGTTTTTGGACAATGATCAGACTTTCAGTATCGTGGAAAGCATATTCAAGTGCCTCAGCCACCGCAGATACATTTCATCTCCCAGTGGATGTGTATTAGTTAATGTACAACATGAAAGCATGCATGACCTCATATGATCTGCTCTCAACGGTGCCAGTGAAGATCCAAGGAAGATTGTTGTTATAGAAACAGATATTTATGCCTTCCACTCATAAACTTAACCCTCACAGCATTCCACCATAGCTCTTCTCTCTCTCCCCCTCCATCTTTTAAAAATTATTATTGTTATTATACTCTCATGACATACGCAATATAAAAATATAATTCATCACAACAGAATGGTTTGGTGAACCTTACTGATGAAAATAATTTTGTTTGAACCAAAAGGCTTACATGGTTGCACTATAAATGCAAAAAAAAAAAAAAAATAAATAAATAAATAAGTATCAACATTTTCCTACCTGTACATAGTGCATCAAATGTGCAGACCTTTTGTCTTCCACATTTCATAATGGTTGAGAATAATGTAGTAGACCTCAGGAAATTTGAAGTACATTCTCCCCCTCCCCAAGAAAAAAAAAAATGAATAAAATAAAACCTACTGAAGTACTAGATACATTTGTATATATGGCACATTCAATAGCCCTGTATTTTAGGAAATGTTTCGTATATAGGCCTACATATGAATTGTTTTAAATGACTGAAGTGTAGGGCATACGATTTGCTATGTACTCTAGGATTAAAATGAGATGTCAAGAAGAATGAACACAGCATACATGGGATAGCTTTATAGGCTACATCCAGGGACTTTATTCTCACAAAAACATTCATGTAAATTCAGTACTCTGATAGTCAATGTCTTCATTGTCAAACCTGCAAAATGGGATAGCAGAGGACATTATAGAAATATTGATCCTTTGACCCCTGTCTACATTTGAGGTGAAAGCTCCAGAGGTCCTTGAGAAAAAACAAAACAAAACCCAATAGAAAAAGACAAGTTTGAAATGGATATAACAGCCTCACCTTCAAATCTCGACTTGCTAACAACATGCCAATCCCCAGGACATCAAAGACCCTACATCCTCACTGACTGAACATCTAGGCCATGACGCAGTGGTTTTTGCAGACGTGTTTAACTAACCCTATTCACCTCAAACATAAACCCCATGTTAAATGTCACAAAATCCTGCTTTTTTATCCTTGTTTCTCTTTAAGCAGGAAACCAGTAGGCTGACAGAAGAAAACTTACCGTATCTAACAAAGCTGGTACCATATCTCTATATACAAAGTATGTCACAAACAAGATTAGATCAATACACGTCTTGCTTCTCAGAGACTATTTGCAGTCTATGCATTGAGGAAAAAAATGAAATGCTGAAGTTACTACCAAGCTAGCATGGAATTATACAGAACAAAAAAACACCTTTTTATTTAATAGATGAAGGTTGGTATTTCTTTATTGTCCATTACATGGTATTCACTACAAGGACAGATTCCTATTAAAGGTCCTGTTTACCTTTGGGAGCAAAATGTTCAAGATATCACATTTGATGCATACAACGTATGTGTAGGTCAGTTGAACCACAAAACATCCTACCATATAAAATTTTCGCAATGAAACCTAAAATATAAATAACTACTGTTCACATTTTGTAGATCTAACAATATCTAACATCGATTATACTGATTACAATTTTTACATTGGTTGTTTCTATCCCTAAGTCACATTGACTATTTTGAAGCACTAATGCTGGGTTTTTGTTTCATCTGCAAATGGTATATTATGCCTTTAATAGCTGACTTTTTTTTTCCTGAGCTTCCATAGTAAGAATTACATTTTAGGTATGCCTATACACACAGAAATATGTCAGATCACTATCAATTCATGACCGTAAGGATGTGACGTAATGTTATAAAACCATTCAAAAAAGAAAGAAAATGATAGCCTACCAGTCTAGTATTGCTAATGCAGCAAAATAAGATGCTTTACTACTTCATTTTGCCAGGAATTACAAAAGAAGAAGAAGAAGAAGAAGAAAAGATAAAGGCACCCCCCTTCCACACACACACACACACAATAATAGCTTACCCTTGTAAGCTCTGTATTCAGTTTTTTGTTTTCTTTTTTGACAAAATGATTGTACCGAAAAATTTCACACAAAATGATCGTCACCAAAGAATTTCACATGACTACACATTGCATGACACAGCTATCAATCCAGACATTTCACAAACATGACGACTGACACATACACACCCTTTGTGGTGCATGAAAATCATGTCCTTGAAGAAAAAACAAAAACAACAAAAATATCAAGCACCATCATTTCTGGAATGTATATCTACAGGATCTTACCTTTTATAGACTAACATCTGTGTAAGCTTTGATTACTCTTTTTTTTTTCTTTTTTTTTCTTTTTTTTTTTTTTGGGGGGGGGGGGGGGGTCTTCACAGTTATGCTTCATATTCTCCAACTCAGTCAGGCCTTTATAACAAGCAATTCCTATACACTTGTTTGCCTGGTTAAGTATCAAAAAAAAAAAAAAATGCAGGACTAATTCATATATGCTCACGGTAAAACCAGATATGATGAATACCTCCTTTCATTTCACATTCCCTTTTCTGGTGACAGTGAGAAGAGCATATAGTTGTTGCCATGTTGGGCAAGCCTTCAACAAGCCTCGAACAAGTACCAGAATTGCCATGCTCCTCCTATACAAAATTGAATCTCCCTCAAGGTTTCTCTTTAAGCAAGGTACAACTCAATGTTTCATAAATGTAGCCCACTGCATCCATTTTTCTGTGCTGTCTCAGAGCATTGTCTCAGCCTAGAATTCTTAATGATACGAATCACAATGTATCAGGCTATGTAAGACTACTTAGTATAGCGTGTATGCACCTGCTACAAGTAGGAACAGCAATGTCTACTGTTGACACACATATTTCTTCGATACAAATATTGGAAAAAATGGGGTTGGGGATTTCTCAAATACTACTTAAAAAAATGTTTTTGACTATATTTTGGCAAAAACAATATATTAGTTTTCTTCTTTTTCTTCTTCTCATGATGATGAAGAGGAGATGGTTTAAAGGTACATTTTACCTTTGAGAGCAGTGATTTAAAATATGTTCGAGACATCACATTTGATGCATATGTGTAGGTCAGTTGTATCACAAAACATCCTACCATGTAAACATTTTGCAATAAAGCCTGAAATATAAGGAGATATCCCTATTTTTCTCAATTACCCATAACTGTAGATAGTTTAGTCTAGAAACATTTTTTTAAACTATTGTTCACATTTTCTATAGTTAACAATACTCAACATTTATTATACTGATTCAAATTTTTTCATTGGTTGTTTTCTATCCCCAATTCACATTTTAGAACTCTTTTGAAGTACTAAACCTGGGTTTTTGTTTCATCTGCAAATAGTAAATTATGCCTTCAAAGAGGATCCAGAAATAATCTCACCTGGAATATAAGGTATCACTCGGTCCTGATGCTGCTCAGAGCTGGCCTCCTCTGGGAACAACTGGATGAGCTGGACGAAAAACAAAACAAAAAGAAGATATAACAAAAGGAGAAGATTTCAAGATCATGATTGCTCTCATCTGACACTCCACTGATACTGTATACGCCAAATATTTCGCGAGGTTTTTATTTTCGCGAATTTCGCGAGTCAAATGCTATTCGTGAAATTAAAGACATGCGAAAATAATGACTCTGATCCCAATATGAATGTGACGCACATATGCATATTCTCAGTTCAATACTGTACTCCACGACCACGAATTTAACCACTTGTGAAATCGTCGGGAAGTCCTGATTAAAAGGGAAAATTTCGACTCCCTAAATATATGGCGTATACAGTAACTACAACCTTCTGTACCCGGGTGACAACTCCTTCCTTTTCTTCAACTTCCTCAATGAGACTATTAAGTTCTTGTTAGAGAGAGAGAAAAAATTTTTTTTTTCTTTTTTACATAAGTACTTGTAGCTCCAAAATCTCATTTTGTTTTGTTTTTGTTTTGTTTTTGCCTCGGGGACCTACTATTGCTTCACTATCTATGGAATAGATGAGTAATATAACATATGTGACTGTCATTCAGAACTTGTGATGAAACTTTATAATGCACAAATCATTTCCCGCAACATCTACGTTCATATGAATCAAATGCCTTGGGCCATACATGTAGGTGCATAATTGAAGCTTGATATTTCCGATCAGGTAAGTTTTTGAAATCCATTAGTCCAGCATCAGTTGTATGTGGCTAAAATTTGCCCTGCATTCCTTGTGTCATTCTCATCACTTACCATGGTGCAACAAACAGAGTCAGGATAATATGCATACTGCACACAAATACCTTTCAGTAATATCCTAAGTCAGAGCAGAAAACACCATGTACAACATTCTAAGTTGACCCAGAGTGGAACAAGTAGAAACTACCTGTGGCAGATCAATTTTTGTGTTTATTCTGTAATCACCCATAGATGTGAAATGTCTCTCAAGCTTCATTAACCTTCGAAAGTAAAGTCAGACAGGTCCCTAGTGTTTAGTCTAAGATCCAGACAATTTTTTTTTTTTTTGGTTTGCATGTGGTGAGGACAGAGATTAACAGTTGCTCTTGTAGAACAAATGTATAATAGTTCCTTCATACCTAATACATGTACCCACAACATATTTGAAACAACACCACCATAATTGAAATGGAAAAACAAACAGCCAGGGGTTTAAAACTAGACAAAAGAGCACATGCACGCAAATAATACTAGAAATTGCCTGGTTTGAAGGTGGTAGGTGACATTGCATTTACAAGTTTCTGTGGCTCTGTGCAGCTAAGAATTCACATTGCACCTCAGGTCCCATCTGGTTTGTGAGGAACTTTACTCCTGTCTAGCATGACAGGGATTTGTATCTCACCATAAGAATGCATACTTTGGACTTTGGAGGAAAAAAAAAAATACAGGTGGAAAGATGAAAAGATGTCAGACTGTGAGGTTAGCCTAAACCAGCAGGATTGTGCTTCAATTGGCTAAGGGCCCTTTGGTGATTCGCACACTTGCCATCACATGCCTACCTTACACTGGAAATCAAAGAGCTGAGCATGTGTCTTGCTAACACAGGATATCGAAGAGTCAGACCAGTGGACCTAAAAAGAAACGTGAATAAAAATTTGCAATTAGTTATGTCTGAATATGACATACCAATCTTTTCCTTTTCTTTCCTTTTTTAATGTACCACTAAATCGTTTTCATATCAGCAGAATGATTGTAGATGACTGGGGCATGATAACTTGGCGTGATGATCACATCATGCATGATGGGATGCATTAATGAGCAAATGATTGTCAAATTAATACAAAAAGAAACAACCCAAGAACTATTGAAAGAGCTACACGTGATTGAATCCTTTTGCGTAAAATATGTATATTTATGTTGTATTTTGTATGACTACCTAATTACTCGTGTGACCTCCTAATGTGAAAGATTATAATGTGAAATGTCATTTATCTTGCTACGTTGCTCACTTAATATTAGTTATGTATGCATGGTGTGAAATTTTGTTTGAAAAAAATTCTTGAATCAACACTAGAAAATAGTATAAAGCAAACACTCAGAAAATGCTATGTATTCATGAACAAAAATGTAAGAGGTATACAGGAGGAGAGAGTGCACAACAAGAAGGTATATACATGGGTGTCACAGCAAAAAGGGCATTGGGTACTTGTGATGCACTTGCAGAAAATGAGTTCACCTAATTTAAAAAACACACAATTCTATATTTCATTCTGAAAGGATGGATTTTTCAAGCATAAACACATAAATAAAAAAAAGGATCACAAACAAAATGTGCAATTTGCATAAAAACCCCTAGAATCAGCCTTTTTCCCTGAGCATATGATATGCCCTCTCAGTATAGACAAGAGCACGCTCTACATGGCGTGACGACAACCCAAAATAAATCACCATTCAGAAGCATGATTCCTTAATGAGCGAATGATACTGCATGCCTGCCATGTGTCTATCTATAAAACATTTTTTTCTTTTCTTTTTTAAATAGAAGGAATATGTCTTGTAAAGTACTATTTTCTTCAGATGGAATGGACAACTAGAAAAAGAAAGAGTTCACATTTTTAAAATTTAGACAGGTATCATAAAAATGTTATGATAGAAACAGCACTTGATGTGTATAAGAAACAGTCAGTTGCATACATTAGACTAATAGTAGTAGTGCAGAAAGACAAATATACATTCCCATAGTCTCATAATATCAAAGGAATTATTTTCTTTGTCACAGATGATAAACGAATGTCCTAACACAACACTCAAGGCAACCATCCTTTTGTTCATACATTTCAAGTAAAATCCACTTTCCCCTCCCTCCCTGTGAAATCAGCAAAGTGATTTGATGCTCTGCAAGCACACACAGCCTTAGAACAGCATAGCAAACAATGAACCTGTCACTGTCAACAGTCATACTTCACCCCCTGAGTTTTTCCTCAGATCTGATTTTGATGAAGTGTTTAAAATGTATGGTAATTGATATCACACATTTGATGAAAGAAGACAGAAATGAACCTATTAACAGCTTCCAATCTTCATTAGGGTATTTATAGAACCATCAAAGGGTCTGTGCACTAATAACAATTATTGTGGATTCCTAGCTTCAGAGCTTCCTGTTATTTCTTCTTCTTCTTCTTTTAGGGGGATGGGTGTTTTATTGTTACAAAAAATTCTCGGGGAAGCAAAGGAAAATTCACAAAAGCACTGTGTAAAATGTGTAATGTTTAATTTCTTTTCTATCACTGTCAAGTCCATTGAGTTAATGGCATCATGAGAAATACAAAACAATGTCATTATTTTATACTTGGAACAAACAGAGAATTTTTTAATATCAGCGATGCACAAACTTGCCAAAATTGGTACGAAATTAGGGAAGCGATATCATACAAAAAGCAAGATATGGAGTGATAAAAAGAACTCATACCTGGAAGGTGTATTCAAGCCGTTTGTCACTCTGGCGTTTCTGAAGTCCTTTGACCTCAATGGCTTTTATATGAACTGCATTGACAGGTAAACAAAAGAGACAATGAGTTTTATCACAATTCACAAGAAGATAATTTCTCCAGTTTTTTCAACATGACACAACTTGGAGTGCTAAAATAATATGTACACATTTAACAAATCCTTCAAATACATTTCAATTATTCAGTACAAAGGCAAAAGAAAATGTGCAACCAAGACAAGCAAGATGTCCTATACATAAGGAAAGACATAACCACATTTTATCAGTAGCCCTTTGAATAAGAGACTTATAAAAACATTTTAATAATGATCTGTAGCAACGACATTGAATGCACATGTATCTGAAAGAGGTTTTTACAACTTACTTTCAATACTCACATCTACAAAATCCTGATACCAGTGGATTAATCTGCTACTGTATTTACTGTTATCTTTCAAAATTGTTTAATATAGAGTCAGATGTTACATGACTGTTATCATCATGTGAACAGTCCATAATGTATGCATAAGCAATGTGATATTTCGATGTGCATCAAGTTCCACAGAAGATCTAAATGTATGGAAATACAGCATATTCATTCAGTTTGTACTGGCCGAGTATCTGTCTCTCCCTCTTCTCTATCAAACCAAAATACAACTTGACAGAAGGCCACACTTTAGTTTATGACTGTGTCTGATGGAGGAGGTCATAACTTCTGTCTAGAATTTGGAGTAACAAATTGGTCACTCCACAAACCCATGTGTACATTTTCTTCCATCCACACAACTATAATATGTTGCACATGTCCATGCTCTCCAGGGTAGCCGCTCCTCAAAAAGCTGCATAGTGCAACATAATATGGTCATATCAGCATGGTGTTGGTCGTCTACATTCTCATATGATTTGCTAATATAAGAAATGTTGGCTAAATAAGAAATGTGCCATATATGTGCCTTTGTTGTTTCTTTTTCCTTTTTCTAATTTGTCCTATTCTTGTGATAACTTTTTTTTTTGGCTTCACATCAGATTCCTATGCAAACTGTGTGAGTATGGAGAAAATGTGATAGTTGGATTTAGCATACATGTAGCTTTGATCACAGGTAATGAATTTTGACACAAGTATGTCACACAATGACATCACAACCTGTGTCACAGTGGCACACACCAGGCATCATGCTGTTTCTCTTTTCAAGCCTGTCTCTTGCTCAAGTTTGTTTTTTTTTTTTCCATGTTAGAAGAAGTATAAAATATCTATTTTTCCATCCATATTTCTGGATATACACCTGGTAGGAACTGCTAGCACATCAGCATCATTTGCACCATGAGACTGTGCGATAGATGAGACAAACAATCTCAATGTGATGAAGCCATAATGTGGATAACAGAAAACACTTCTCTTGCCAAAGTGACATTTACAACACACAGGCACTTGAAGTAGACTTTGCATGACATATGGCATTCAAGAAGAGTCTCGCCTCTAAATAGATAACATCCTGTATATTTATATGATATTCATCTCCCAAGAGCCAATAGCTGCTCTCTCTCAACACTGGCTAAATCATATTTACAGGGTTTGCGTTTCCTATATAAAAAAAAAAAGTCAAATATACTTATGATATATAACATGTTATGCATCTAAGTTCTATTGATTAGCCAAGGATGAACAAGCACTTTTAACAATTTAAACAGAGATGACATAACCTTGTATTTCATAATTTCATGTTGTACCAATAGTACATGTGTGTGTGAGTGTGTTAAAAAAAAAGTGATTCAGAAGCCTAGTGTTGAAGCAAATAATGGATTGGCTCGATTAAGTTGATCAAGGTATCTTTTTCTGAGACTCGAGCAGAATTTTTAATATCAATTTCATTGTGAACATGGGCCTGATTTCGAATTAAATTCAAGTAAAGAATATCATAAAACAAAAGTGTGCATATTGGCATGTGTCTTGTAAGCCTGATTTTACTACCAAACACAAAGAATATTGAGACAATAATGTACAAATACAAGGAACATTTCCACACATTCCTCAAATCCCAGACAGTATTGATAATTGTGAGGGAAGAGTGTGTGATGAAGTAACAGTACGTTTACATCTTTGCCATTCAATCTCAGACACTGACTGTTAATCTTGCTCCTGTCCCATTATTTATCACAGCAGATAAATTAAATTACAATGTACCTGCTGGATGGACTAACACCACTGCTATCACTACATTGAGAAAATGTTCGAATGCCAATCAAACTGCTCCTGAGCTATGTGGAATAATTATAGGCCTACATCATAAATTTTCAGTGTTACTTACAATTTTAAGGGGAGCAGATATTAATTGGAAGGTGTTTCAAATGGACACATATATTTGCTTCCTATTAATATCACAAGAATACACATGTATTTACATTCATGCTGTATCTCTTTTTTTTCCCCCCTTGAGTAATCATCTCATAATCCAAGCCTATTCCTGCTCTTGACCAACATGATTAAAAAAAGGGGATGACTAACACATATCACTTAATTCTCTTTACTTATTTTATTCGCTTTGTTTGTTCTTTCTCAGATGGAGATTATAAAAATTACATTATTAAAAGCCGATGTCTGTTCACTGCATACATCTCTAGCATTTGATCTGGATAGACCAAATACCTCCTTGGATAGACGGTGATGACCAATGCTTCTACGAAAGATACGTACACACATGAGCAGTAGTCGGGGAGCAGCCTAGCCAGCCAGCCAGCCATGCATTGATTACCTGTCTGATGTGTCAGTAGTGCGTGAATACGGGCAGAGGACCCACAATGACTCTTGTGGAATGCCCAATGTATACCCACTCCTATCCCAATTCCATCTAGTCTCCTGAGTTCAGGCCTCTGGAGACTAGGCCACCATAATCTGATGCGCATGCCTGCTGCCTAGCACATATAGATATCACTGATATCTGTGGGATGAAGCAGGGTCAGAGCAGTATACAATGCTTTCAATAGCTCCATTCACATTCGTTCCCATTGGATTTTCTCATGTTACAGCATGCAACTCAAATCCTGTTTGGTATGTAGACTGATCAGAGACTAAATATGTATCCATGTTCATAATTCAAGCCTCTTCTAGATGGTACATCATACATTACTACCATGAGCAGTTCAGCTTCTGTTATACCTTTTGCAGTTTACAATCTATGGAGGGGGAAACCCTCTTTCCACCCCTATCCCCCCCCCCCAAAAAAAAAAAGAAGAAGAAAAAGAAAAGAAGAATCAGCATCAGACATCATTTGAAAAGTAATTTGGGGCTCAAATTTTTCAATCATCACTTCACTTGCAAGTGACCTTCAAATCACAGTATGAACTTGCACATGCATGCAAACACTAGAGCAACAGCCTGTATCACAGGGGTGTTTTGTTTTGTTTTGCTGTTTGTAGTTGTTGTTTTTTTTGTTTTTGTTTTTGTTTTTTTGTTTTTGTTTTTTTGTTTTTTACATAAAGCTGTACTACACCACTAGGCAGACAAAAACATTGTTTGGATTAGTCAAAACAGTCTTGGCCCAACTTGCCTCTACCGAACAACACACAAACACACAAACAACAAAACACACAGAAGTATTAAATTAACAAAATCCTATTTCAGATTGATCCATATGTAGTGCCTATGGCTTCCCAAGGTATTACAAAAGAATATGTACGCCTGCAGGTTCGTTTTATAAAATCTTTTATTCTGACATATCTTTCAATTCGTAAGACCCCTATACTGTATTAACAATGTGAAAATGTGAAACTAGGTGGCACTGATATGCTCACAGAGTATATCATCTTGGATCTACAGAAGCTCATTATTAGCATAAAATTTTCACATAAGTTAATCACTTCCAATCTGCTTGCAATGCTGACTAGCAAATACCAATGTTTGGCCAGATTTAGACTGCAAGGATAACCATAATCTAAGACAAAAAACAATCTCTGCATAACTGTAAAAAGCCATATATATCCAAAATAGAACAATTTAAAATGTTCAATGTTAAAAACAGCTGCAAGGGCAGTGCACTCTCGATGAGCAATCACATAGTACTGTGTGAAATTGTGCATTACAATAGTTCAGAGCCCGCTGCTAATACTGTACCTGGTATATTACTTTGCTCCTCAATAATACATCATGTACATGGAAATGAGCTAATACTATTGTCGCCAGATGTTTCTTGTAGCCTACGCACTCATTACATGATTTACGTGATTCCTCCCTTACTGCATCCTGACTGTGTATGAGGTACATATAAGGAATGACAACAGGAAGGAAGGCACTGCTATCAGTTTGCAATGTCTCCAATGGAAGAAATGGTATCTACACATGTACATGTGCTACACAATAGCAAGAAAATATCATCTAAATATTAACAGCAAGATAAATCAAGGATATTACACATAGATCCCCTAGCTTTCTAAAAGAAACCTTGAACAATGAACATGACCACATGGAGGAGAGACCACCAGTCAATGTTGCCTTCAACTCCGTCACAAGGCCAAAGACCTGAGCAGTAAGCAAGCCTGGTACAGTATTCGCATTGGTCAGAGAATCTAATGCAAGACTGATGCGAGATGGTGATCCCCATTGGACCAGCATCAGTTACAGCATAAAACATATTCCTAGTGAACACAATGTCTAGCACTAATCACGCACAAACAGCAGATCTGCATTATTATTATCTATATTTAACAGGAGATATACATTATTATCTATATAGGACGCTTTAGGACCAGCATCAGTTACAGCATAAAACATATTCCCAGTGAACACACTGTCTAGCACAAATCATGCACTAACAGCAGATAGATGCATTATTATCATCTATAGGCCCGTGCACACACAACGAAAATCGAAACTACAATCGCGATCCC
Organism: Diadema setosum; assembly: GCF_964275005.1. NCBI lineage: Eukaryota > Metazoa > Echinodermata > Echinoidea > Diadematoida > Diadematidae > Diadema > Diadema setosum. The sequence continues at coordinate 2,142,204 of NC_092693.1, read as the reverse complement.
AATTTCGATTTTTTTTTTTTTTGACCGTTCATACACAAGGAAAAATCGCACTTCGCAGCAAGGAAAGAATGATCAGTGGCCAAATTGCGCATGCGCGAAACTTGCATGACCGAAGACTGACCCCGCGGTCCCAATAATGTTGACGTTCACATGCTACGAACGATGGGATTAAAAATACCGATTTCCGAATCTCGATCGTGCTCACACACACGACGCTTGGCAAAATAACTGCGATTATTCTGAAAAATCACACTAATAGTGTGAGTTGGATCGCGATTAGGATCGCGAAAATTAGTGAAATTTTTCTGTCCACACAGGAAAAAATTTCGAAATTTTGATCGCGATAAGAAAATCAATTTTTAAATCTCACTTTTTCCCTTGTGTGTGAATGGGCCTTATATTTAACAGCAGATATACATTATCATTATCTATATAGGGCGCTTTAGTGGCGCATCAAAAAAGCGTATTCTTGACCTCTTGATTTTCACTGTGCAATACGAGAGCGTATTGAATGAAACGCACAGGCCAATGTAGTAATTCCCTATAGGCTACCATTGTTAGGGGCCATATAATAATACAACGTATTTTGTCTCATCTGTCGCATGAATGCTTGCTGAATGCACGAACACAGCTGAGTGCGGAAAACTTTGCTTGCTACCATACTTAAAAATTGCATGAACTATTGTTACAATTCACAAGCGCAAAAACATCTTGCTACATATGCAAGCGTGAGTCACTCCATTTTCAGCGCAGAGTTGACTTCAAAGTCAAGTAGAAGTCTTGTTCTTCTTGAGTCAAGGGAATATAGATTCTTCTAGTCCATTGTTGGATGCACTGCCTGGCACAGAGCATTAGAGCAGCCAGATCTTCTTGTGTGCAAGACTGCAAGGCTCTCGTATAAATGTGAACAGACAAGGAGATGTTGCATTGTCTGCTCCTTTCCACACAGGCAGGTGATGTAAAGTATGGTGCTTTTTTACAGTTTATGCCTTCTCTTGATAATGTTTATAGATCATAATTATATTGGATGGCTTTAATTCATGGAATAGGAGGGATTATACATCACAGATCCTTGCCATCTGATTGGATGAATGTGGGACATGTGTGTCACAAATGTACACACAAGTAGTTATGTACATGTATCAAGGCTGTATGCATGGTTGTTTTAATGTGTATGTACACAGGGTGACCAGATTAATGGAGAACATTCTATATGATACAGATATAGTACATACAGGCTGACCAGATCAGTGGAGAATTTTCTACGTGGTATACAATGTAGCTATAGTACATGTATGCATGTGACAGGAAATGCATAGCTCACTCAATCTAGAATGAGTTAACCCATTCCAGAATATTCTGGGAAGTGTTTACATATTTGGCTGAGTGAGGCACTGCCCCTGTAACCCAATGTGATTGGTAGTTAATTTTGGCAATGATGTTATGCACATAGTTAGGCAGTGAGTCATCCAGGATTCCTGGAACTTGGACTTGCTAGTATGTTCAGGTATGTGGCCTCAGGTTGGAGAAAATTACAGAATGTACTAGAAAGGGGTGAATGGATAGTATATAAGCCGGAGAAATTCTGAGGTAGGCAGAGTACCCAACATCTCTGCTCTGAGAGTTACATCACTTCTGGCTCTGAAGTGACTTGTTATAGTCAGTCCTGTGTTACCTGCTGACCTGCTATACAACCTGTGTTTGTGGAGATAAGGCCTGGGAGACATTTTGCCTGCAGAGAATTAATTTGCCTATGTTGGAGATAGACTCCATATTTTAGTGTCAACGGACATTATTAAGGCAAAGCTGTGACGGGCTGGATTCCTTGCTGGACATTATAAAGTGAATCATCATTCAACGCATCAACTGGACGTGGTCGTCATAACGTTTGGATTTTGCACATTTCGCCGTGGACATATATCATGGACTTTACCCCGGATTTATAACGTGGATTATTGCAACCAGCGCCTCTGGATTTACGTTGGAGGAATCATTCATCGGTGCGTCGCGGATCATTCATCTGTGCATCGAACATCGTATCTGGACACTACCAGGGAATTGTAGGGACTTTGTTAAGATTTGGATGCATGTAAGTGATTCCATGACCGATTTGTAATTGTTTCTATTGATCATTATTGTACTGAAGTGAAAACCGATTACGAGTCTGTACCCACAATATCACTGTTAATAAACCGCCTGAACATTAGTTGATTGTTTCTTTTGTGCGATCATTCTCAGAGTGATTGTGGTCGTAACACGTGACATTCAGAAGAATCGGCTTTCCCACACTCACTCTCAATGGCAGTGCAATAGACAACTGTTGAACAATAAATCAAGCCAGCCAGCAGTGCAATAGGTACGAGGACACACTGAACTTGTGTATAGTAAAGCATTGGTGCATATACGCACCCGTTTGCACTGCCAGCAAGACCTAGAGCCAGATCTAGATCTAGGCCTCCTCCTTAATAGTCTTCACGTCAGATCTATTTTGGTCTAGACCAGGCTGGTAGAGGTCTATAAAAAATAATTTTGTGTTGTATAAAACAAATATTCACTGTTTTATCATTCTTGAGAAGGTTTGAACATCATATTTGGTGCCAGTTCAACCATTCTAAGACCCCGTTTACAGTGTGGGGCTGGGCCGAGCCGCGGCCGAGCCCCGCAATTTTGTCCATTTACACTGCCGGGCTCAACCGTGCTTTTAACCTTTCAATATTTTGTCATAGTGGCGTTCTGCTTGTAAACAAACGCAATTTGGTATAGTCTGGTTTTCAGACCCTTTGCCAACTGGATTCCGTGGCGACAAAGTCGCCGTTCGGGCAAAGGCCTTTGCCGAAGGAAAAATCCATTGCAGGACAAAACCACCTTAAACTATAGTAGTTTTCGACGTTGAGGGGGTTAATATCCTGAATAGCGAAATAGTACCGGCAGAGAGTCTAGAAGCAAGACTAAAATTGGCTGCGCATTTGGCCCAGTTTGCGTTTACACTGAGAAAAGGCCGGGCTCGGCCGCGGCCGAGCCGTGGCCGAGACCACCTCCAGAGCGTGGCCATTTGCGCGGCCAATTTTGGCCCCGCATTTGGCCTTTTGCGCATTTACACTGAAATGAAGGCGGGCTCGGCCAAGCCGCGGTCCAGTCCCGCACTGTAAACGGGGTCTAATTCAACTCTGTTTCGCATCGTTGAATAGAACGGTTAAAAACTTGCACGTTCATGTAATATTCGGAACCACTGCACTTATAAACATTGAATATTTGTATAATATTGCACTAGTTAGAGCCAATATTGCACTCATCTTCTATTCGTGCAATATTCCCTGGTATCCCATTCATAGTAGCCCTATAGGCCTGTAATAAAAGCCGACAAATATCGCACAGAAGCAAGGGTGTAACCTGGAAGGAGGAAAAGTTTCCAACCTTGCTGGTGTAACAAATCCCCTGCCCATGTAGGGATGCAGAGGTACAATGTGCATTATTTCTGCTGAGTGATAAAAATTTGAGGTGATGCAAGGTGATCCATCATCCACCTTTTTAGCTGATTAATGTGAGATAATATGAGGGACAATTTTTAACAGAAACAGAGGGGGTAACAAAATTTGTATGCCGGATGTCTTGGGAGATTCCACACTCTATTTGATTGATCATAAGGCAGGGCACATATGACGTGATCTATGACCTTATGATATACAACTTCCTGGTTCACCGCATTTTGCAAGTGCCCTACAAGAGTTGTACCTCCCCCCCCCCCCCCCTCCTGCATCATCACATATTTTATTGCTCAGAATAAAAAGTTTGGATAGCAGTAAAATACAAGATAAGATGCAGGTGATAAAAAATTCTTGGTGATGCATGGTATTACGAGCTGTCTAGTAGTTCAACATATATGCCAAAATCAAAGCAAACAATGTACAGGCTACTTTTTCGCAATTTATAGACAAATCTGGGTACAGCAGCACTCCTGAAGTGCTTCAACGTTGAATGCCCAGGCTTTGAATCCACTCATCTACCCTGCATTCACACTGGACCCTGCAATGTGGGGACAGTCAGGAGGGATATCTTTTTTTATAACTGACCGTCCACATTGCTATCTCCACTGTCCCTGAGCTGCGGGGGCAATCAGGGGTTGGGGCGAGCTCTGCCACTTGACACCAGACCATGCACATGCACACATTTGATGAATGCAGCTGACCTGGCTTGCCTGGATGGGGGGACAAGTCCCAGTGAGCGTCCACACTATGGTTTTGGAGGGGAGAGTCTTGCGGCACTGGACTTCCCCACAATGCGGGGACAGAGAGTCACCGACTACCGAGACCACATACAAAGTTGTGACTGAGACTGAGAGCGGCATAAAGTGTCAGGTAATCTTTACGCTAAAAGGAACTTCAAACACATGCACAGCGCGCACAGCATACCACTTCCGGAGCCCTCCACAATATTAGTGTGGTCCCATTTATGCAGGAGTCACAGTGTACAAGTGTTTCAGGAGTGGTCCTGAACCTTTCCTCAAGAGGGGCATAGCTCTGGAGCAGTTCAGAGCCACTTTGTCTGTTCACACAAATTTTTCAGTGCTTTTGGTGCAATCTTACATACCTCATTTTTACAGGGCATTTACAGTGCTCCAGGAGCACTGAAGCCCTCTTAGACATGAACAGACAATCTGGCCCTGGAGTGCTCTACGGTTATGCCCCTCTTGCGCTCCTGCAACACTCGTAACTCTATATTAATGGTCACCAACGCTTAGAGCGTTCTGGAAGTGGTAGGCCCTACATGGTGTGCACTGTGCATACAGTTTTGATGTCAGAAGTTCCCACGCACCTGACGGTCACTGTGACATTTATGCCCCTCTAAGGCTGCGTTTATCTAACTTGAGAGAGAGAATCGCATTTCAAAATGTGTTTAGAATGACGTTTGCGAATTGTTGCGATTGTTGGGGTGCAGCGTTTATCTATCCATCATACAATCGCGATTCAGGTGTTGTCACCGCGCAGCTACTTTGCGCCGTTCGACCCAGGCAGTAAAAGTCAACTGCATACCATCATACATGCCTCATCATTCACACACGAATAATGGGTAGAAAACACAACGGGGAAACAGCTGGGAGTTGACCTTGGGATATAAATGTGTTCAAACGGCACTGCGTTTATCTACTCGCAGAAAGGCAATCGTGGTCTCAAACGCATAAATATCAAAACACCCTTTGAATGGCATTTCAAAACGGCATTTCTAAACGCATTTGAAAACACGGTTGCGTTTATACTCTAACCCCAGAATATGCCTCAAACGCGATTAGAATGGTGATTCTGCCTCAGAAAATTTTTAGATAAACATACCCTAAGGCACTTTTCGTGTGGTCTTGGCGAGCAGTGACTCTCTGTATGAACAAACTCATAGGGGCATAAGACGAAGTACTTCAAGAGCGCTCCTGGGTCCAACTTTGTGTATAAATGGGGTATTAGATTGTTCATGGTATTTCTGGAGGGATCCACTGTATGGGGGAATATTGCACGTTTACAATCGCCGAAGCTAATAGGTATGACAGCAAACCACATTTGCTGCATGTATTAGCCTCACATTTTTTTTGGGAAAAAAAATAATGCTTTTGGTCATTTTGGGTATAGGCCTACTGCTGATGGGTACTGCACGAAGTTGTTACAGACATGTCACAAAGAAAGCTATTTCTAACTACCAACAATATGTTATGTCAGAAGAAATTTTAACACTTACATTCTTTTCAAATTCATGAAATTCACTTGCACTGAAATTCTTAATTACGCAAAATCTAAAAATCTGTCTTTTAGTATTGCGATAAGATTGTTATACAGATTTGCTCTTTGGTACAAAGACTCCCTCCTAACATAAAACATTCACCCCTCCTTTTTTTTTTCCTTCTGTGGCACGCATTCTCCCACAAGTTGCAGACAACTGCAACTGACACGATCCAAACTACAAGTTCAGGAAACTACTTGGGCAGCTTGACCTTGGAGCAACCCCAGATTGCAAGTAGCTCAACATGGGCTCATCTGCACACTTCATCAGTGCAGTGTTACCAAACTGCATGTATCCTTTCCACGGTACATCCACTCTGCACCCAGCCAGCAGGAGACTGAACTTGGTGGCTACAGGTCACTTCCCAGAGGACATGCAAATTCTGCCAGCCCACTTCCTAATATTCACCTCCAAGTCAGGAGCACTTGCCCCATCTACTGATTGATAGCACTGATAGAGTACCACAGTTGAGGAAGTCCTTGTAATCTGTACACAGATTTCCTTCACTCTCTCTACCTGTAGCCATTTAATGACAAATGTTGCTGACATTGCACAGTATTGGCATGCACCATTAGGAGCAAAATGTACACTATTGGTTGCCACACTCGCAAGGGTACAAGATCAGTCCATGTGAAAGGAGAAATTCTATTCTAATTCTCATGCATGTAGGATCTGCAGTGACTGAACCCTTAAGCCTAATTGTTGACAAAAGTCACATTTTCAGACAAAAAAAAAGGAAAAATCTGGACAAACCAATCTAAAAATACACAAAGACACAGACAAATAAACAGAGATCTACAAACTGGTGAACAATGTAAAGTCCTGAACACTGGTATGAACATCACCAACGCTGGTCCACTAACGGGACAAGCAGACAGACAGTATGCTAAACTAAGTCTAAGCTCACCTGCTGGGTTTGTCGGTTTCAGGCAACTTCAGGTTATGACCTAAAACCTATGGGGTCATACTCTCTCCAACTAATCTGAAAATAGCTAGCTATAAATGTATTAAAACACATACATTGTATGCTGAAATTGTACTCTTGCAAAAGGTCTTTTGCTGTAGTACAAAGTGTATTCTCTATGAGCACACTAAACTTGTCTATTACAATATGCACATAAACAGGTACTTAATTGGTACAAATTAATTTGTGACTGCGATCATAACCCTTGTCACATACATTGTACTGGTTTTAATTAATTGCACTAGGCTGAATACAGTTATATCTTTTATTTACAATCCCAGGGTGCTACGTTGTACAAACTCAGTGGGGCATGTAAAATGAGTTGGTACAAGTATGCTAAATTCATAAGACTTTGCGTAATTAAGGCCTAGTGTATGGGTGGTTACTTTTGCGTGAGTGATTTTTCGCGCTCCACTGGGCGAGATGAAATTTCGCGTGCTTCTAATTTCGCAGTATCAAGACATCTATTAGTGGAACAAATCTATGATGTGCGAAAGTATTAACAGTTATTATTTTCGTGCTGGTTTCTGGTCACGCGAAATGCTTGAAAATTTCCACACTGAGAAAATTGTACAGTATTCGGACAGTGGGAAAATATATTAGTATTAATTGTAGTATGCCCTAAAACCACACACACACACACGTACCTGTACACACAAAAATACTGATGGGTAGACTTATCTATGATGATTACATACAGTGTACATTATGATTCTCACACAGCACAATATCAGAACCTGCTGCAAGGTGAGAAGTAAGAAACTCAACTTTCAATGGCTTTTATCGTGCTCACATTTAGTATCACTGGTACTCACACTAGCTACAATTAAAGAGCTCTGCTTTGTACTAACTTCCTCTCCTAATGAATTGACTCATAGCTGTGTTAACCTTTGCCATATAGTTTACACAATGGAATTTAGTTGGATCACAGATCATTATCAAACATAAAAGCAGGGATTCCAAGCCTGTAAAGAGCATTTCAGTATTCTGAGAGCTGAAAAGACATATTTTGGTGGAAAAACAATATTTTTACCTTTCCTGCAATAGACGTGTGGAGTAATTACAATTTGGGAAAAACAGTATTTCCCCTAAAACCTGCAGTATTCTTGGCAAAAACAGTACAAAATACTGAAAAAAAGTTACGATTAGCATCTCTGTAGAAGGTACACTGTAATAATAACTCACACTTTGTCTGTCCAGCAACCTTATGTTTGTGTTTAATCAACTTGAAGGAGTGTTCCACATTATGCCTAGTGTTATGGCTTTTCAAACCTCGGAAATTTAAACAATTTAGAAGCTTGAAGATGGTATTACTATTAGGCCTATACATCACCCCAATGTTGATTCAGACAAGTACACTTACTAGTCATTAACAAAGAGAACATGTAGTATAAAGTGATATGATTGCCAGATTCTGATTTTCAGCAACATGCAACTTCCTGGTTTATTTTCTTAAAGTGCAACAACTTTCTAGTACTGAAGGCCATTTATTATCATTTATTTTAAAGAGAGAGAACTTCAGTATATTTACAATGTACTTTACAGGAATCTATCATTTCCTATTTCACAAGGTATTCCTTGGCAAGGGCTATCTATATCTCTAATTCATTCATTCACAGGTATCCCTTTCACTCACTTTATACTATTATAGGACAAGAGCCAAAACCTGTCACTGACATGAACCAGAATACATGGCTACCATGGAAGATGGCACACTTTGGTGGTGCAGTAGCAGTGTAAATCCCTTCCATTCAGCTCAGCAGGATGTAGTCAACCTCAGAGTTACATACAATGATCACCAAACTTGATGAGCCTGGTCCATATGAATTTTCTTCTGAAGACAATGACTATGATTTGCATTTTCAGGAAAAATAACCTATAAAAAGATATTTTGCACATTCACAAGTATCTAGAAAAACTTAACCAAATTCTCAATGAAGACTTTCTGTGAAAAAAGAAGAAGAAATAATGCCTCTGGCACCACTTCATGGCGGAGGCATAAAAAAAAGGAAAAGAGTGCTGTTTCCACTCTGGGGCAATGTGACAGTGTGACATTATGTAACATCATGATAACAATGCTATGCAAGCAGGTGGAATGTACTTTAATACAATACTGGACTGCAAGCCCCTATGATTATACAGCTGACATGTGATCTAACATTTCACTCGCACAGACAATTTGTACATATGTACAGGAATTGTCCTGGCATGTTTACAGGAATTGTCCTGGCATGTTTACAAACATGTTCTTTTAGCAATCTGAATGAAATCTTGAGGTTTTGTGAAACTCCTCTGTATGCCCACATCCTTACTTGTTTGTGATTTTCTGAATTTCATATCAACCACAAGTTTTTCATACACTTTCTCTGCTAGCTCAGAGGGCAAGTGTTCAGTATGCATATTGACAGTGCACTATATCTAGGAAAAGCAGTACAAAGGCAAGTATACATTTCCGACCTATGTCACAAAACTCTTGTCAGCATCATGAATGGATATTTTGTAGCTTGTTTTTTGAAGAGTTCCATAAGTCAAACAGCCCTGTGACATACACTGTACATAACTGCAGGCCTTCATGTAGTTTATCAACCTTGTATTGACAGATGTACCAAGAAATGCACACTACATACGCTCATACATTCAAGTTACACCCCTCATGTTTCATCTGAGTCTTAACCTGGCAAGTCAAAAAGATTTGAAAATCCCCTTAACATTTTGAAATCCAGCCAAAGTACATGTAATCTGTCGTCTTTCAGTTCAACTGGCTGGCTATGTTGGTAAGGTCAGGCAAAGGTCAGAGATAGCTAGCAGTCTTACAACATTATGATAAATATCAAGGGCATCTACTTGTTCAGACAGGCCTACTTATAAGCTGTGCACAATGTTATGTGTGCTGAGGACCATCCATATCTACTGTACAGACATTCCTCGACATGTGCTCGCTCCAGCCTAAAGCCCCTGTTTTCAGGTACCCTTCCCAGTTGCTTGCAAACTCAGCACTATGAAAGTGCAAATGGCATGTGAGCAAATGTGACACTGTGTATTGTACAGTACGAACAGGCTGTCTGCTCCTACTGCACAGGGCATGTAAGCGAGGGAGAAAATTTATATGATCTCTTTATGAATTAATTTAAAGTCAAACTGAAAGCCCCTCACCCGAGATATAAATAGTACAAGGAAGGAACAGTACTGTATTTAACTGGCATTTCAAGCAGCAAGAAAGTCTTTGACTGTTGACAGAGTATGAGTGAAGACCAAAGTGGTAAAGCCCACAAGGTACAGGCACACAATAAATTTCAGGGAAGTGTGATGAACATGGTTCAGCTATAATTCTTCTAACATCTGATCTGTCATTTTCACGTTGATCCCAGACAGACACAATCATATATCACAACGCCAAATTGCCCCTTGCATCTGTTCAAACCAAGAAATAGATGTAGGTCTACATTGCATGTGAAATAATAAGGTAAATAATTACAATGTGGCACATTGTACATCATGGAACATTATTTGTTAAAATACACTATCAATTAGCAGATTGATTCCAGGTATCGTATCTCTCATCCATTATTTGTACAAATCATAATTGTACATACATGTAGGCCTACTCATGAGCATACAGTACGTAACTGGCATTTGCCTTTGATAGTCAAATTTAACAATGATTTTTTCAGCTTTGAAATAATTACAGAAAGGGTTTACAAACTTTTTGCTGGCTTGATTGGACATAATCCACATTACGTATCATTGACACTTTTAAAAACTAAATGTACACATAATATGTCATTTGAAAGCAATCTAATTTATATCATTTTTCGATCAGGCATACTTCTTTTGTCAATTCTGGATACATTTGTACTTCTGATATTTCAATGACTTCCTTCCCCATGAAAAAACAAACAACAAACTCTCAACATATGTGATTTTACCTTGACAATCAAACTTTGGTGAATTACATTTAAAGCCATTTCAACTGACCTTACCGCAACAATGTAGCAACTATGTCCGGAGAACAGAATTCCTCTGAAATTCAAATAAAACCGTAGGAGAGAGCGAGGGGTACTGTTTTAACACACACACCGAAAACCTTACCCCAATAGGTTTCTACAAATGGGGTGTGTCCACTGATGTGACTACCACGACTACGAGCCAGCGCTGCTTATTATTCTAGACATACAATCACTGATCTCAGCTACATCTACAGAGAATCGTGATACAATCCATGCATGTCAATCATTTTCTAATTGCAATATTGCGCATGTGGGTTGAGTGTATCAAAGGAATGTTACCACAGTTGCATTCTCAGTGTTGTGGTAATATCAAGGTAATGCTAGGGTAGAATTTGGCAAAAGTTACCGCAACAACATCCAAGCAACATTTTGCAGGGACAGTTTTAAAAGGTAGGGTGAAAAAAGATAACCCTAATATTACCCGGACATTGCCGTACGTAGTGACTCCAGTCTGAAAGACTCTGTTAAAGAATGGAGTTTTTATCGCTTCCTATTGCAAAATTCATGTTTACCTGACCTAATCTGAACTGCTCGTAGTTTTTAATGTGTACTGGACTTACATTCATACAAGACAATTACATTCAGAAGAATTTCAAGTTTTTTTTTTACTGGTATCACTTTCATAAACCTGAATAAGCATCCATGTCTGATAACAGCAACATGCAGACCTGTCCACTGATGCCTTAATTTTTCAGGATACATTGTAGCATTGTCTTTCAAGAGATACAAATGTACATGTGAAAATGGAAACTCAATTCAAACACTATTTCTAAACTAAAACTAGCAAATGATTGGAGCTCCCTGTAGACCCTCTCCCTTGGTATTCATGAGTGTCTCAAAAGTGACACAATATTGCTGCAGGGCTAGGCAAATCAACAGAGAGAAAATGGTGTGAAATCTACCTCTGACAGTCGCATAATCTCAATTTTCTCTCGAGATATAACATTGCAATTTTTATTCCAGAGTGAATAGTGAAGGTTATATAATGTTTTATAATGCAAATTTTCCACTAAGAGGGGATTTAATGCCTTTAATAAAAGTCAAAGAAGACCAGAGACATGTCAGAATGTCACTATTTGTTGAGTCTTTCCTGGAGTGCACACAGTCTTGGATAGTAACTCACATATTTCTGCAAGTAAAGCTCAAATCAGATCACTATGCATTCATATAAATCACAATGAAAGCACAATAATTTACTCACAATAAATCTATTTTGTGGTTTCACTAGTGACTGCTTTGCTGCATTTCTCTACGTATATGGAGCATGATTTGCTGATATTAATTAGTAGGCCTATCTCAATCACTTGTTAAGCTGTTCATTCTACTGCATGCATTGATTGAAACAGTCAGAAGGGTGGCTGATATCCAATCAACTTTGAGGAAGAAGTGGAACTAATCAGGGCTATTCACTGTAGTATATATGCTAATTTATAAGAATTTATGCAACATTATTATACTTTTTGGAAGATACACGATGTACTCTGGACATTCCATGAACTACAAGGCACACACAAAATCAAAATGGTAGATTGTGATACTGTGCACTATTTAAATATGATCACGTCATTTTTTAAAAGTACAATAAGTTTCCACTGGGGAATGGAAAGTGTGTGAAATAGGCAGTCATTCTTTCCTATGCAAAATGCAGAGCTGATCCATGCACAGAACAAAATGCCAAAACACATGACATGCAATTGACAGTGTAATGTCAACTAGACATCAGAATCACAGCAGCCTTGTTGACATTTTGGTCTTCCCAGTATGCAGCGTTTGTGAACTTGCCATAAAGAGGGGTTAGAACACATCCCAGAGGATTCCAACAGAGGAACTTCTAAACAAAGATCAGTAGACAATGTGGAATACAGCTGCACAAAACCCTACACTTGTATATACCCACAGAGACACACTGCTCTATGATGGCCTCAGACAGTACACGTACCTAAGACAGCATTGCAATCCAGCACCAGATGCACGTACAAGTTTGCATCTCGGTGTGTCTCTGAACGGGAGTCAAGCTGCTACTCACTTGTACAAGTATACACATGTGTGGGTGCACTACATGTGCCACCATGCAGCTTTACAAAAGACACACTTCAAACTCACATGCTTGTGCAATGTCCGCATTCTACATTGTATACTTCTTGGTAGCATGTGTGTTTATTCTGAACTGCTGTACAATATTCAGTCATTTCATCAACGAAATGACCATTTTTATACTGAAATAACATTTCGTCGACGAAATTATCATTTTGTTAACAAAATGAACATTTCATCAAATAAATGGTCATTTCGTTGACGAAATGACAGATTTCATAACGAAATAGGCCATGCGACACTTGGCACTCCCATACAAATTGTCCATGGTTTAAACCATGTTTTCAATTGTACCACCTTTGTGAATTCAGGCCCTATAGTCCGGGAGCCAGCGAGGGTCAGCCTAGCTGAAAAGGTTACCAATTTTTATGTATATAGCAATTTAGTACATACGCCCCTAAGTATGGAAATGCACGTCTGGCTGGTCATCGGTGGTGGGTGTGGCCAGGAGGGCCAAAAAAAGGACCCCTCAAAATTAGGCTAGCCTAGCTGGAAAAGTAACCCCATGAAAACAACTGGAACTTGTTCGTTACACTTACAGGATAAATGAATGACCATTGCCAGACGTTTTAAGTGGTGGGGGGTAGCCGCCAGACGCTCTTAAAGGCCCAACTCCAGCTAGGCTAGCCTAGCTGAAAAAGTAACCTCATGAAAACCACTGGAACTTGTTCGTTACACTTACAGGATAAATGAATGACCATTGCCAGACGTTTTAAGTGGTGGGGGGTAGCCGCCAGACGCCCTTAAAGACCCAAATTTTTCCAGCTAGGCTAGCCTAGCTGGAAAAGTAACCCCATGAAAACAACTTGAACTTGTTCGTTACACTTACAGGATAAATGAATGACCATTGCCAGACGTTTTAAGTGGTGGGGGGTAGCCGCCAGACGCCCTTAAAGACCCAAATTTTTCCAGCTAGGCTAGCCTAGCTGAAAAAGTAACCTAATGACCCACTGGAACTTGTTCGTTACACTTACAGGATATATGAATGACCATTGCCAGACGTTTTAAGTGGTGGGGGGTAGCCGCCAGACGCCCTTAAAGACCCAACTTTTTCCAGCTAGGCTAGCCTAGCTGAAAATATAACCTAATGAAACCCACGGGAACTTGTTATTTACACTTACAGGATATATGCATGGCCGTTGCCAGACGTTTTAAGAAGTGGGGGGGGGGGGGTAGCCGCCAGATGCCCTCAAAGACCCAATTTTACCAGCTACTCTCTAAAAAAAAATCGAGTGAAAATTTTCACTCTAAAAAGAGTGAATACAAAAAAGAGTGAAATTTCGAGTCAAATTGGAGTGAATTTTGAGTGAAAATGCTCATTTTCACTCATTTTGGAGTGACGTCAGGGATCACTCGAAGATTTTGGAGTGCTCCCTGACGTCACTCCAAAATGAGTGAAAATGAACATTTTCACTCAAAATTCACTCCAATTTCACTCGAAATTCACTCTTTTTTGTATTCACTCTTTTTAGAGTGAATATTTTCACTCGATTTTTTTTTAGAGAGTAGACTATAGCCCTGATGGCTGGAAAAGTAACCTCCTGAAACCCACTGGAACTTGTTCTATGTTTGTATCTCACCTGATAAACACTGTCGACATAGTATTCTGGTGTTCTTTCAATAACTTTCCACACTTTTGAGCTATATGACCACCAAATTCAGCTAAATTCACTCCTCAGATCATCTAATGATTGCTGTCAAGTGTTAATATTGGTGAAGTCCGACTACGTCAACAGTCAAAAAGTCAATGAACTAGGCCTATGCCATTTGAAAATCTCTGTAATCACAAAGTCGATACGTGGACGAGACATCACTTCGCTTTTGCCTTGTTAGATGGTGAATATTTGTAAGCTTCCGTTTCTAATTCATACAGCACCAACATACATGTCTGGGAATAGCGGTAAAGAAGATTAGAGTCTTTGGCAACAAGTGCAAAATTAAATTCTGTGCCTTATTTGCTAAACAAACGTGGTATAGTGATAGGAGGACAACGACCTGTTAGGCAATATGGCGGACCAATAGCTCTATATTATTAGTGTTATAGAATAAATGACAATGATGTAGTTCTGAAGCATACTTTTCATTAGATGCTTTTGCAATGACTCAATGTATACTTTTAATCGAACTAAGTATATATCCATGACTTGCTCATGAATTACGGCAGAACAATTCGGTGAGGAAAGTTTTATGTCATGTCATTACGGAAGAAGTGAACGTGTCAATATTTTGCTATTTGTTCCATAATCATTTCTGAAGTGAATGTATTTTCCTAAAACATTTTTTCTTTTATATATTACCTACGTTGCATCCAAATGCCTATTCGTTGAAAAAATGCGGGCCATGTATTCAAAGGTCAAAGATCATAGGTTAATGGAAGTAGGGCATACATTGTACAACATTTCACTAAGTTGTTGGTTTGTTTGTTTGTTTGTTTGTTGTTGTTGTTGTTGTTGTTTTGTTTTGTTTTGTTTTGTTTTTTTTGGGGGGGGGGCATGATTCAAAGTGTCCTAAAACCTTGTATAATACATGTAGCCTATTTAGTTTTGTAGTCACGACTCTTGCTATGTATGATGCCAAACTCTTCCCTCTCATACAAATGCAGCCGTTTCAGGGAAATAATTATGATAATGATTGTTAATGCTGAAGTGGTTCATAACATTCCATTGATACTATTTATAGAATTAAAGTGAATTTGACAATGGTATATGATATCCGCAATTTACTCTTGACAGGTTCTATCATCCGATTAATAATGTATAAATTGAATATACAGTAGTCCCCTATTCAGTAACTACAGGTTAAGTTAGATAAGCTGCATTCATTTTGCACGCGACCATGGCGTTATAGCCAAAGATGATTGAATTCTGTAAAATCTGTGTGCCTGCACAGGATTGGAAAACGAAACAACTTTCTGTGTATAGAACAACGAAACAGAAACTGGTGCATGCATTATTCTCAGTCACTTTGTTATGCATAATGATGGTTTGCTCATTGCAGTTCCGGAATCTCAGCTCGAGGGACTCGAATTGATCCCAAATCAGTCGGCATGCGTGTATCACCCAAAACAATATCTGAACACAATTATAACTGCAGTCCTCCATAGTCTCTATTGGTTGCCGATAAGGGCTGGTATCAAGTTTGATTTTCATATTATTTACAGTGCCTTGTATTTAAATGTTTTCATCGAAATGCCCGTATACGGTATGCGTATCTCAGTTAACTCTTTAAACCATAGTTGTAATCTACGTGCCAAGAATCTCATGTTTTCAATAAGCGTGAACTCCAAGACATGTCGTGATAAGGACTTTCAGACAATTGGCATTGTCATTATAAAACGAATTCCCCTTTAACAAGACACGTTTTAGATTTTAGATAGAAATATGGATTTGTTTGAATGCATACAAACAGCTTCTTAAATCCTCTTACATTTTGTTTTTAAGATATGGTGTATACTTTAGAAGTGTAAGAAGCATGCTCTTGTTTTAGAGGCTTTGAGTACTGGTAAGAAGCATAATATGTTATTCTTATAGATTATGTGAATAAGTACGCATTCAAACGTTTTGAATAAAACGTATCCAGACAACTGCATATCATATTTTCACCTCTTCCGTCATGCAGATGTATACTCTTGCCGAGAAGGTTAACTGTTTGATAGATATAGTGCTCACCTTTTTTTTAATATTGAAAAGGTAATTGGGTAAATTTTTGGTTTCAGTATATTATTCAAACACAACTAAGTTAACTTTTACATTAACATTTTCACAACTCACAAATTCCACACGCACACACATTTCATGATTCACAAGATCCAAGTTACACTAATCCTATTTACTTTGCAGAGTGCAACAACATAAGTCATATTCTGAGCAAATAGGCTTACATCAGTTCGCACTATTCAAGGTTTAGAGTAGTTAAGGAACTAAATCGTACCCGATTATGTGATGCTAAGTTTCACCTTGAGATGATGGGCAATATTGCCCCTATAAAGGAGCAGGCGATGACACTGACTTGCTCCTTTAAAGGAGCAATTTTGCAGCAGTCATGGAGCAAATAAGCACCACATAGGTGCAACATCATACCAATAAGGCACAAGATTGCACCCTCAAGAGAGGGTACATTCTTGCATCCTTCGGGCATAAAGTTGCACCTAAAGGAAAGAGATTGCGCCTTTTTCAAGGGGGCAAAGTTGCTCCCGAGGGTGTAACTTTCACCCTTTCTTGAGGGTACAAAGTAGCACGCAAAGTTCCAAGATTGCACCCTCAAAACAAGGCACAATCTTGGAACTTTGGGTGTTTCTTTGCACCCTCACGAAAGGATGTAAAGTTGCACCAAGATGTAAAGGCTACACGGGGTGCAAAGGTGCGCCGAAAGGTAAAGGGTGCAAGATCGCACCCTCAAGAAAGGTGCAACTTAGCACCCCTTAGTGTGGGTGGAAAGATGCACCCTCAAGAAGAGGTGCAACCTAGCACCACTTAGTGTGGGTGGAAAGATGTATCCAAGGGAACATTTTCGCACCCTCAATAAAGGGTTCAACTTTGCACCCTCTCTGCAGCATTATTTTATACACACGTGAATTCCTTGTTCCTGTGAGCTACGTTTAATATGAGCGTGACCCAGTATTAGACACGTGTCAAGCCTTTGCAGACACATAATTTTTTTCTTCATATTGTTTAAAGGTCATTTAAAACAAATTTAAATATATATTTATTTCTTTTAAGTTAAGAGGAGCAAAAATGTGAAGATCATGACCTGTGATACATGTTACGGAAAGTCTATATTTTTATGTGTACTCGGGTTTTTTTTTTTCAACTACAAGGAATTACCTATGGGCTAATTGGATAAAGAAGCTAAGCATTACTTTTTTTCATCAGTTAATGTCAGTGCTAGTGTATTATTCTTGAAAAGTTGGCATCTCAATGTCCTCCAAACCAAGTACTTTTTACACTGTATAAAATTATATTCATGTGAGTTACGTTTCTACACATGAGCTCATTTGCTAAAGAAGTTGAAGGATGTTTAATTGCTGGTAGCCACGTAGGGGCTTTTGTCATAACATTTTGCATCTAAATCCCTCGAAACTAAGTACATGCAGTATTAGTTTATAGATAACATAGTATTTTTGTTGTTGCTGTGAGCTTATTCATATGAATTTTAGACATGTCTCTCATATGTTTCTGTCATATGCTTTACTGAAGAACAGCAAATGTTGAGTTTATTGCCAAGAGAGGTTGATCATTACTTTACAGTTAAGTTCATTGAAGTGCCGGAGCATAAACTTGTCTTGAAATATTAGCATCCTAAACCCTCCAAACCAAAATACGTGCAATACTAGACACGACAGGAATTCCTTGTTGTTGTGAGTTATGTTTCTTAAAAACACTGATTTTTTTCTGCTTTTGCAATGTGCTATGTTCAAAAACACTCTTGAACAATTTTCAGATTTCGTTTCTTTCTTAAGAGAAGAAAACGGTGAGGTCATGTGAAGCATGTTCCTATAAGTTTTATTTCGTTAATAATTTTCTTTACCCATCTCCTCAACCGTAAGGTGATACGGTACCTAAAAAAGTCATAGGCCAAAGGTGTTGAGCTTTAATTCCCCTTTTTAAAGTAAATTTAAGAGCTGGGGCATTATTTTTAAAAAGTTGGCATTTTAAGCGATGTACACCGAGGACGAGTCTTACTGAATGGATTTCTTGTTGCAGTAGAATTGTATTTTTTATGAGCTTGATGGAGTATTAGACAATTGTATAAAGTGTTTGCAAAAACTGTTAATGTATTCCCTTTTGCTAATGTCCAAAGAGTTCATTTGCCAAGTTTTGATTGTCTTTTGTTTTAATCATCAGGGGTTTGTTTTATCATGGTCATAGAGGAAAGAAACTTAATTATAAAAAAAAAACCTTCATGATATAAGAAGAGATACTGTAGGAGACAATTTCATCAAAAGTTGTGATTTCCAACATTTCCAAAATGCAATTGATGAATATTTCTCCCCAGGGCACAGAAAGAAAGTAGTTCTTGGTCTTGTTTTTTTTTTTTTTTTTTCACGTCAGCATGTTATAATACCCGCGGGTTTACGCCCATCCCACCAATTTTCATCCGGATACTGTATCCGGCCCTGCATTTTTTTTTTTTTTTTTTTACACTGCAAAGAAAATGAGAACACTGATGTTTGAGAAAAATCCCGACATGTTTGATTGGGCAATTCTTTTTTGATGTCTATCATTCTTTCCAAATAAGTTTTTTGGTTATCACTGAGGACAAATAAAGATACCCTATTTCTTCTACCAAAACCACAGCACTGTATATTCTCATATTTCTACAGTATTTCGTCTCAACACTTGCCCTATTGATATTTCAAAGCATGTTTCCCTGTGCGCTCAAGAAACTCCCCCATTAAAGGAGACCTCCGGGTGATTCTCAGATTTTTACATTTGTACAACTATGAATTAGTTATACTGAGGACAGAGTTTCAGAATTTGTGATAATTGGGATGAAGAATAAGAATATTTTCAAAAAATAGAACAAACTGCAATGAACAAGGATGATGACATGTGAGAGTCACCATAAGAATGCATGAGTTGGGGCTCAAGGAAGCAGAACAAAAGAATAAGGTATGCATAGACAGGTGAACTCGCAAGCAAGCGGTATAGTTATGGAATTACACTGCTATTATTTCTGAAATATGTGAACCTTATAGCTGGTAAAATTGGGTCTTTGAGAGCGTCTGAGGGCTACGCCCCACCACTGAAAGCGTAAGAACAAGTTCCAGTGGGTTTCATGGGGTTACTTTCCTAATTTTCAGCTAGGCTAGCCTAGCTGGTAAGAGTTTGGTCTTTGGGCGTCTGGCGGCTATTGTCTGGCAACAATCATTCAATTATCCTTTGAGTGTATCACAAGAACAAGTTCCAGTGGGTTTCAGGAGGTTATTTTTCCAGCTATATATAGGTTAGTCTAGCTGGTAAAATTGGGTCTTTGAGGGCGTCTGGCGGCTACCCCCCCCCCCACCACCACCATTTAAAACGTTGCTGGCAACGGTCATGTATATATCCTGTAAGTGTAAAGAACAAGTTCCAGTGGGTTTCACAAGGTTACTTGTTCAGCTAGGCAAGCCTAGCTGGAAAAAGTTGGGTCTTTAAGGGCGTCTGGCGGCTACCCCCCACCACTTAAAACGTATGGCAATGGTCATTCATTTACCCTGTAAGTGTAACGAACAAGTTCCAGTGGGTTTCACAAGGTTACTTTTTCAGCTAGGCTAGCCTAGCTGGAAAAATTTGGGTCTTTAAGGGCGTCTGGCGGCTACCCCCCACCACTTAAAACGTCTGGCAATGGTCATTCATTTATCCTGTAAGTGTAACGAACACGTTCCAGTGGGTTTCATGAGGTTACTTTTTCAGCTAGGCTAGCCTAGCTGGAAAAATTTGGGTCTTTAAGGGCGTCTGGCGGCTACCCCCCACCACTTAAAACGTCTGGCAATGGTCATTCATTTATCCTGTAAGTGTAACGAACAAGTTCCAGTGGTTTTCATGAGGTTACTTTTTCAGCTAGGCTAGCCTAGCTGGAGTTGGGCCTTTAAGAGCGTCTGGCGGCTACCCCCCACCACTTAAAACGTCTGGCAATGGTCATTCATTTATCCTGTAAGTGTAACGAACAAGTTCCAGTTGTTTTCATGGGGTTACTTTTCCAGCTAGGCTAGCCTAATTTTGAGGGGTCCTTTTTTTGGCCCTCCTGGCCACACCCACCACCGATGACCAGCCAGACGTGCATTTCCATACTTAGGGGCGTATGTACTAAATTGCTATATACATAAAAATTGGTAACCTTTTCAGCTAGGCTGACCCTCGCTGGCTCCCGGACTACTAATGTTTAAGCTTGGAAATGAAACCACATGCCTACATGCACATTCACAAAGGTGTAGGCCTATGTCTGGGTTGTGTGTCTAATGAAGTTTACTGAAAAAGAATGTTAGCAGCATTGGATGCTGGTGTTTAATACAAGTGACGCTGTGCTCCACAGCCATGAAGGAATGTTAATCTCTGTCAGGCTGGGGTCACATTAGAACAGGTGGGTTCATTTTGGACAACTCTACATTGTACTAACACTACCACTGTAATTCTCGGTTGCGAGTAAGAAAAATACAGGTTGAGTGAGCACATTATTGAGTGTTATTTGTCTGTCATTGGTCACACTGTCAAGATGAAACCATCACATGGGGGGGGGGGGGGGGGCAATTGAAAATGGGCTGCCTAAACTAGCCAGGCCCACCTACACATGTACATGAATACAGAGAAAAGGGAGAGTCAAAAGAAACAAGTGCCCCAAAACTATCAGTCATGCCTGAAGTTTCATACCAGACAATACTTGATGATTCATGGAACATAGAACCTACTGGTACAGTATAGCAAGTAGATCAACTGTGATCCACGTTAAAAATCACTTTACCTGTATTATAGTTCTTGCTTTATAGTTTGATAAGTTCATCAGTGACCAGTAAACTGGCAAGTTTATCAAAACATTACAATAAAATGTAGGATTCTACATTAAGTTTTTCCTGAAATTTGTGTCCCTGACTATACCATATCAACTACAAATTGCAATTAGGCAATGAAACCTCTCTTCTTCTTTTTTAAATTCTTTCATTTTTGGCCTTGCATCATGTAAATGTCTGTATTTCATGCTATTTTGCAGTACTATCTAAATAATAATAATAAAAAAAAAACAGCAATCCATGTCATCAAAGAGTATGTTTCACTAATTATCTCTTCTTAAATGCATGGTTTTGATGACAGTCTCACTCACTGCACCAACATACGCGTAGCATCACAAACACACACAATAACAAAAATGAACACAGACTAGACATAAACTACTACTGTATGTGAGAGTTTAAAAATATCTTCTACATGACGCCATCCAAACATTATGGTGATTACTTCTTTGTGAATAACAATAGCTCGCACATTACCGGTAACTACTGTAGATGTGTAAGTATGTCAGAGCCAATACACAAACCATACTATAGAATTCATAATTTTTCCTTTAAAGGGAAGGTAAACCCAAAGAGCAATGTGGATTGAGTGAAAGCAGCAACATTAGTAGAACACATCAGTGAAAGTTTGAGGAAATTCAACAAAAATTCATTTTTCTAGCATTATGAAAAAGCACTTGACTAACCGCTTTCAGAAAGCAGGGGGGAATAATTGTTACCCTTAACATATGTCAGTATCAAGTTGCCGGAATTTGTAATTTTCATGAAAAATGGATTTTTGTAGAATTTTCTTTATATTTTCTTTGTATTGTTGTCCACTCATACGTCATAACTTCTAGTAGTCTCCTCATCCAGCCGTTCCAACACCAAAACTTTAAAAATTCATAACTTTTGCATCGATTTTCTTCAAACTTTCACTGATGCGTTCTACTAATGTTGCTGCTTTCTCTCAATCCACATTGCTTTTAGGGTTTATCTTCCCTTTAAGGTGTATAGTATTCTGTGCAAACAAATAATTTCCGTAACTTGCCAAGTTCCTATTCCTCAGAAATTCAAGGCTTCTCCCCCCCCCCCCCCCAATGTACATGCATGTATTGTATTGGCTGCTAAGGTGCATCCTTCACATGATATTGCTTTGACATTTGACTGCAATTGTTCAATTATGTTGCCATCAAAATGCACACGAAAAACAATTGTTATGTAATATTTACAATGCAAGTGGCCTTTGCTTTATCAGGCCTAAAATTTGTTAACTAACACACAATGTTGCCAGATGGAGTGTTGAGCTATTCTGAGATAAGTGTATGGAATGACACTTGGCAACATGCCACAAGGACAATGTACAGTAAAAACATGTTATGTACTGACCGTAACAGTGACCATACACTGACATCACAATTTGTCTATTTTGGTTGGGGTGGATGGATAGACAATTTCTACAAATTAGCATTGCCATTAGTGTTTATATTCAATTGAAAATATTCCTACAAGGTTTTCTGTACAAGTGCTATCAACACTAACCTTCTTCAACATTAATGATTTGATGTGATCTCTGGTTTCCCCCCACAATATAATGTGCGCAACTGCAATATAATCTTGTACTGATTTATATGTATACCCAGCATAGCCACTCTGCATATTCTGCACACATGATAACTGGACTGAAGATACAAAGTGTATCCAGTAACTCATTCGTTAACACTAAAAAATATTTCCATTCTCGTAATAATCATCAATCCACAACTCTAGTTCACTTGATAAAAGGTTATCACATGGTTTGTTCTCTTAGACTACACTCTGAGAACTGCTTGATTCCTGTGTAGTTAAGATATTTTCACACACAATGGTGTTATGCAAGGGCAGAGTGTACTTCACTGTCATTCAGCATCAATTCTTACTGTACAAACTACAGTACAATGTATGTACGCACATGCAAAAAAAAAAAATAAAATAAAAAAAATGTAGAGACTTTTAGAAAAGCATTATTATCGGTGTGTAAACATGTTACATTTTGAAGTGAATCCTGCAAGTCTTTAGCAATGTGATATACTGTATGTACATGTATGTTACACAAATAATACTATATTTGAAATGTGTTTTTTAAAAATTCAAACACAATGCTTACCTTGTGGGGAATCCTGGGTGTTGTTTGTCTTGTCATCCCCTTTTTCCAAACTAGAATTTGAGGCACTCACAAGTTGCTCCTTGACATCTTTGGAAGCGACAGTTTCAGTGGTCCCTTGTTGATTATGGTCCATTTCTTCATCCTACAGTAGGAAATATGTTCAGAAAAAAAAAAAAAAAAACTAAGAGAAAACTGGAATGCTTATATATCTGATAAAGCCAGAGTATGGAGCTTATAAAATACAAAACAAAACAAAACGAAAACAAATAAATAACAAACAACAGAACCACTCCGCATTCTGTCAATAAGTATTTTTGTACTTTGATCTTATATCAGCTGAATATAATCATTCATGATTATGAATGATCAAGCAGGTTAATTTCACTCAAGACATTTAGCAATATTTATACTCCAGAATACTAATGTGTTTATGGCATGAAGCACTAACAAAAGTGAAACCCAACTTTGAGCACATTATACTGTGAACTCAATATTGCTAAAACATGTTTACTTGTAGCTGATGACAACGAATGAATGTGACAGGTCCAAGGATCATATGTATCATTGAAACAGAAGGAGAAAAGAAAGTTCAGTTTCAAGAGAGCATAAAATCTCATCAAAACTATATATGTCATTCCTATAGCTTGTCACAATGACAGTACACCACAAGTTCTGAAACCAAACTCACAATGTACATGTAAATGACACTGAAACTGTTATTATCAATACTTTGCATGAGGGAATGACAACTCTATCAAAAAGTGTACATCCTTGATAAGTTTACTGTTGTTGAACTGACAAAAACTAGTTTGATAACAAAGAAATGCAAACCAATACCCCTGTACTGTAGTCAGCAAAAGTATGTCCACAGGCCGTTGGACTTTAATATCACAACAAAATGCAATGTTGTCATTGGCCAAATCTGCCAGATATTTGCTGAATCTGGGTCCTCCAGAATATAACACATTTTGAAAATTGGAAAATTGTCATGCATGCTAAATCAAATACAATAGGGGAAAAAATGTCCATTTTAAATATTGGAGAAGAATAATATTGTACTATTATATTGCCAGGGAAATCACTGAATACTAGTACGGTAACCCCAGATGACAGCTCTGCATATGAGTAAAGTATGCATATCTACATATTGCAATCAAATCTCGCTAATTTTTTTTTTTTTTTTTTTTTGCTCACTTTTTAATTACAACCTAATTACATATTTACTACCCTGAAATATTGGCTCAATATTTCTGCATTCCATATTTATTCCTTTTCAGCTAGAGATGCACATAAATATTTGTGTCTACATGCAGTCAGTGCATCCATGCAGACAGTTGCAAGTATACTGTAACTGTGTTAGCTCATCACATCATCACGATAAACATTTGCAAAATTTACAAGTTTCTGCACAATTCAGTGTTTGGCAATAAAGCATGTACATTGTACACATGTATGACCTTTGATAGATGAATGCACAAAACCAGGAGTAGAACAAGAACTGTAAAGAGTGTATGAAATCAATTACAAAAGAATACTGACTGACACATGGGAGGCCAGTTTTGATTTTCAAATATTACCTGCAGATTCAGCAATAATCCACTGTAAATCAGTTGATACATAATATCAAAACTTTGCATGGAGGCAAATTTGTAGAGGTGTTAATGGCAGGTGGTTAATGACATGTCTATTTATTTTACCATGTAGGAACATCATGTCATCAGCTGATTTCCAAAGACTGTAAAATGAGAAATGAAGCACCAGGTACAATTTTTGTGTTGTATATCCTGGAAGAAACTTTGTTGTCACATGAAGTCAAATAGTCCATGAGAGAATCGCCTGGGGCTACTCCAGGGAACTACAATCCCGCATGCCAGATGTCCCCCCCCCCCCCCAAAAAAAAAAAAAAAATACACACACGACAAAGAGCTGTTCTAATGAATAAGCCAGTTCGGGGTTCCACTTTGAGCATGAGCAGAAAAAGGTCATCTGTACCGGCAGAGCATGTTGGTTTTTTATTCACTGAGATAAGCATCTGTGATGTAATGATTATTCAAGTGATCATTATGAGTGGTGCTTGCCAGCACATCCACCTGACAGCAAAAGTGGTATTAGACAATATCAATAGAAAAAGATTGTTCATACATTCAATGTAAAATAATGAAATGGATGCTTTCCAAAGTGCTAATTGATGGATCATTCTGGTCACCTGGTCTACGCACGTTTATTCTTTGTTTGAACTTGACTGATGAATTCCATAAATTGTTACGTCGGGTAAGCTGAAATACCTTCTCTCGCTTGAAAACTCGTGGAGTGCCTAATCAACTGAGAAAGAAGAAAGGTCATTTGTACCGATGTGCCCATGAGCTAACCCCGAACTGGCTTATTCATCTCTCCTTGAAGAAACTTATGGCTGGTTTAATGCTGGCTATTGCTTTAGGAGTAATCACTGTGTGCACATCTGAAATGTTTGTAATTGCAATTTTCCATTAATTTGTGCACAGCTATCAGAAATGGCGACCATCCACAATAATTATTTCACGCCATGGTATGAAAGTATTAAATCCAACAGGAGAGATTTATCAACCTCTAAAATGATTAGTCATAGATCTCTTCGCATATGTTGAAGGCCATACGTTGTTCTACACTTGCTTCATTAATATACAGTAGCAATGTAACTTTTATTCCAAGTACAACACTGTAATAAGTCTGTAAATCAGTCATTTTCTCAATTGTCACAATCCTGTAGCATCTACTACTTGGGTAAAATACTATTTTGCTGCTTATTTAATATGCAATCTACACGGAAATGATTGCAGCGAACTTGAAATCTGATCATATTTACAACGGCTTGTAATTTTGAATTATCATTTATTTGAATGATTTTTTTTTCTGTTTTGACTTTTGTAAATCACTTGGATATGATCTATCTCAGAAGTAGGAAGTGACAAAAGCTACAGTGAAAACTGCAAGAGCATATCAATTCAGTTCTTTTCAACACCACAGCTAGAAACATCAGGAAAGACTTCCTCTAAAAATGTACCCCCTCCCACAAGGAAGTCTTGTACATCATTCCAGTGTGAAACCAAGTTCCACAAATATGTAAGACTCTTTAGTCAGTCGAACAGACTACTACACTGGTCATTCATATTGTATCTCGTACCTAAGAATTGCTATCAGTAGGGTCATATGGGCCAATATAATTGTATAAATATTCCTATCTATATCACATTCAGCTTACGAGAAGAGCATGTGGTAATGTAACATTAGCAAGCTTTAGATCTGTGACACCCGTGGTTGTGACGCGCCCCCTCCCGGATTGCATGGTGGGAATAGCCCTCTCGCAATGTACATATTGCACCAGGTCTAGTCACGTGTGTGGAACATTTTTTGCCTGATAGCTGCACACTGTAGTGTCTGGAGTAGGATTAGCATCGCAGTTCTATAAAGCTCGCTATTTTTTTCTAAAATAAATTACCATTTAGTTGCCACTTTTTATAAAAACATAACAAGAAAAACTGATACTTCATCCTTTGATGATCTCGTCATGTTAAAATTTCTCACTTTTCTCTTCCAAGCAGTTCGTGATGAAAACTCATAAATTTATGGGGAAAAACATGTTTTTTTTGGTTTTTTCCATCTAGTGACCCGACAAGAGTACCAACGCGAGTCACCAGTGTGCAGTTTGCACAAGTTAATGCACCTGCATCAGACCCACATGCACGACTGTGCGTGCGTACTCGCGTGAAAACGCTAAGAAATTCACATTTCACCTCAGATTAAGAAATGTTGATTTATCACAAGATTTTATTGCATGAATTCTTTGAATTGTTCATGTTAGACCTTTTACCTTACAATACACATTTGAGCCTCATTTCCAGATTTTGCCTTTGTCGTCTGCCAAGTAAGAATGTGTACAGTGAATTGTAATTTGTGGGTATGAATGTAATTCTGGTGGAAGGACAAGATGAGAAAAACATTGATTATTCCATTATGAAAATCGGTCTGGAATTATTATGCGATTTTACACCGTCCTAAAAGACAACTTTTTGTAGAGGGGTAGTTTTTGAAGTCTATTTTCCAAAAATCAGAGTGAAGAATTTTCATAATTTTGCTGAATTCGTACTCTCAGGAATTTGTAAATAACAGTGTTATTTTTGGCCGAAATTTCATCCTCCGAGTACGGTGCTCAGAGCCATGAAAAAAGTGTCCGGTGATACTATCCACTCTCCTACTGAATTCAAACACACATGGCCATAGAGTTCTTCACGGCCACACAGATTTTTCACTGTGACAGAAGGACTTTTTTTATTTTTTACTTGTCGCTTAAAAAAGACGTAAAAAAGAGTCACACACATGAAATAATTTAATAAAGTACGAGAGGGATAAACAGTGACAGGTGCATGAATGATTGGCGAATTCATGGTAGGCGACGTTACATCAAGTAAAAATAAATGTGACTTTCCATCTCCATTCCAGTTAAAAATATGACGTAGACTAATTTACAACTGTATGTCGGGACATATTAATCAAATGTTTGGAAAGGCAATGCGTGCAAGGTTTATATCATCTCAATTTTTGCTTTTTTTTTTTTTCTACAGGCCAGTTACCTCTGGAGAAACCTTGCCCTCTACAGCCTGCAAAAGTGCATAGAGTTGGCACCTAAGGGCCTGCTTCTGACTGAACGTGAAGGCAGGATGATTGAGGGCCATGACAGCAAGAAGGACAACCTTCTCGTCCGTCTCAGTGTGAGGATTTCGAGTTCTGAAGCCATTCGATAAGATGGCGTCGGTATGTTCCTTTAGCGTTCGATATAGCACAGTTGCACCATCAGTACATCTTGAATTCATCAATGCAAGACTAGTTAGTACTTTATCAAGAATCCTTATATCAGTTATATTCGTCAATTTGGACAAATATGACACATCGTTAGCATGAAGTTCGGACTCCCTCAGCCGATCGTAGTCCCTTCGCCCCAGACTTTCAACATAAGTTCCAAGGAATCGCAGTTCGATGGGGCTGCAACAATCCATCAGCGCGCAAAGAAAATCAATCCTTCTGTACACGCTAAGATCACAAAACCACGCTATAACCTCCTTTTTACAAACCATGGTGATGATATTTTGTCACCTCCAGCACCAAGAAATTGTTGAAACTCCGTAATTTTATCTCCGAACTACGGATCACTTCTACTGGTCGCCATTACGGCTGCACACTGCATAAGGAATAATAACATCCGGGCATTTCATAATGGATTTTTCCAAGAGGGGTGTAGATATTCATCAAATTCATGTATAATTAATTACATTGTTTTAAACAACTTAGATATCAATCTTGATATTAAAAAAAATATAAAATTGTATTTCATGTGATAAAAAAGAATTATGGAGTTTTAAAAAAATGTATTTTGTGTTTCATACTGCCACAGTCATACCGATATAGCCCTACAGATTAGTGGTAGCGTCACACTCGCCGAACAAACAATTTTGTCCTGTCAAGCTGTTTTCTCGGGCCGGTTCTACAGCACAAACGTTTTATCTTTTGAAATACTGAAAATTGTGACCATTTAATTCAGACTTCCAAAGAGATACTGCTAAATAGTCCAATGAAAATGATGAGGTTTTGACATTTTGCTTTATGATTATGTCATCACCTTGTACGCATGCATGTTTTATGGGTCGCAGCTGTATGAACGTAGACTTTTCCTAGACACTCAGTAGTTAACTCGTGAATTTTAACGTAGAAAGTAATGTCTAACACATAACACTTATATGATAAAACATCTGGAGGAGTAAGACTGTGTCAGACAACTTGCCGAATTTTCAATCAGTGCCTCTCCGACTGATTTGGGCGCGAATTATGACTCGTAAAAGTTTGGGATAACATAGGAATCTGTCCTTTTATTGAAGAGTGGTCGTTATTAGTCTCCTGATCATTGGTCATGAGTTGACTTGGAAGTATATGTAAAAATTGTATTTGTCACAACAACTATATCATTAGCTAGTTACAGTAAAAGAGTCAAAGATCTGTGCTGTCACAGCAGTGGTGCTAATACATTTGAAAAGACGTACATGCGCAATTTAGTGTTAGATCAATTCCATTCAGTTCATACATGATTGTTATGAAGTAATAAGAATCGCATGGAGTATGGAAATACAGTATAAAACTTTTACAAAATGTAACAGGTACGCCTACAATTCAGTGAAAATCAGAGGCTTGTTGAAATAGAATAACAGAAATCAAATCATATGTAATTTAAAATTCACCGACAGTGGCGGATCCAGGGGGAGCGCACCGGGCATGCCTTCCCCCCCCCCCCCCATTTTTTCTTCTTTCTTTCTTTCTTTTTTTTTTTTTTTTTGCCAAAACAAAGGGAAATAATTATGTAGAAGCGCCCCCTCTTTATGGAATTCCCGGATCCGCCCCTGATCGACAATATAAAATGAGCACAGAGAGAATTCATAGCACATGCTATGGCAGGCACAAAACAGAAATGAAAAAAGTAACCGGCAATATCACGGGAAGATGCAGATTAGTACCTACCCTTGGAGATAATAAGACGTACTCAAACAGACACGTACACTGCTGAACACACACACACACACACACACACACACACTCACACAAAACACCCCGAACAAACTTTTAATGATTCCGTTTGAAAGTTTTTTGTGTTTTTTTTTTTTACACTGGAGGGAAATGCCTTTCCTTAGGAAGGCATGGAAGGTCTTGAGTTCGAATTCAGCCTAGGGCATTCTTTCCTGCATTATGATGAACGAACGACGTTCGTTCATCATAATGCAGGAAAGAATGCTTTATCATAATAAATGTCCATTTTGGTGGTACACTGTAATACATGGAACTTATTATCATAGGACTCAGACCGGGAGGTGCTTGACCAGCGGTGTGCCCCGGGTATAATGGAGATTACCTCTAGGCTCTACTGGTCGACACTAAACTTCTGTGAAATATAAAACAGGATATGCAAGCTGCGAGATGCGTTAGGAGTGCACGCTGTGCTCAAAGTTGAGGAATCTTTTATTAAAATTCGCGTTTCAATAAACTGTGATTTTGATATGAGCACTTCGATAACGAAATTCCAGATTCAATGAAGCAAAATTCAGGACCACAAAATCATCATCTAGATATCCTTATACACTTTATTTGTTTGGATGTGACGAAATTTCGATATGACGAAAGAAAACCGCAGGTCGCCTGTAGTACATGAACTTTAGCTCCACGGCGCCCGAATTTTATACGTTGATCTTATTACAAAATGGAGCCTGGATGGTGGAGTAGTTCATCATTGTGGGGATGCATCGTGTCTTTCTGAATTTACTAGTTTGTCTTTTAAACAACACACAAACATTTTGAAACAGAATCTCAGATGTATCATATACATGAATAAAAAATGTAAAGAGATTGCAAGATCACATCACAATTGATCGGGTTAAGAAAACGAGGCCGGGGACTGAGCCATGCAGAATCTGGCGTCTTGACGTGTGGTTCGCACTTGAATAAATCTTAATATACATGTAATAACAACGTCAATGCGCCCCTCTGATTCAAGGCTCAAAAAAAAAAAAAAAAAAAAAATGAATCCATATCCTAGCAGAATCCTCGTCATTTTTACTATACAGGCCTACTTGCATTAAACTTGTTGG
Source organism: Diadema setosum (assembly GCF_964275005.1). Lineage (NCBI taxonomy): Eukaryota > Metazoa > Echinodermata > Echinoidea > Diadematoida > Diadematidae > Diadema > Diadema setosum. The sequence goes on along the minus strand of NC_092693.1, from coordinate 2,111,105 downwards.
TTGACTCTCACTTTCATTTTGTTGCCTCTCCTTGGTACACCTGGGCCCCGTTTTATCAAAAGATAAAATCGATTTTAAATTTCCTTACCACACAGTCTGCCATAGACTTACAGTTGAAATCAACTTTATAATTGATTTTAACTTTTCATAAAACAGGGCCCTGGTTAGAGCTGCTGATCGTTATACACTAGCCCCCCCCCCCCTCACTCATGCTGTTGCTATAAATTTCACTCTTTTCCAAAACTTTATCCCTGTGTTGTTCCTTATCTTGTTTGATTGTTTGATGTTACCTCCCTATTAATCCTTATCCTTCACAGGTTGCCCTCTATGATCCTTGCATGGGGTCATCACTAACCCTCCTCTGCCTTTTGTTTGTCCACCCTCCCGCTTTAATCCCCTCCGCTACTTGTTGGGCTCCTTGCCCATGACTTCGAACCCATCCCTTTTGTTTTCTTTGTTCTGTGTTCCTAGCCCTCTCCTGTTTTATGACCGTGTTTCTTGCGTGTAGTCCATAAATGTGATTGCTTTCCCTGCCTGTTTGTCATTTTGCCTCTGACGAAGATCCTGCAAGGATCGCAAGCTCAGGCCCCTATTGGCTCGCCACTATTGGATGAGCAGCTTTCAGCAGGTTTAAACATTTTAATTTGTACGTCAGGAGAGCTAATGTCGAAGTTTGGCATTTCTAAGTCTGAAAGGGGAACCCCCAACCCATATCTTCAACAGTTGAACACACACACACACACACACACACACACACACACACACACACAGTTCTAGCCGCGATTACACTGGCAAAAGATCTTGAAGTTCTCGAAGTTTTGTCCTCAGGCGCGGTCAGACAGGGAAAAGATCGAGAAGTTTAAGATCGCGAAATCTTCGCGATCTTTTTTGTCATGCGGTCACACTGGCGGCCAAATTTCTCCATCTTTGGTGTTTGGTAGCTCCATGGTGTGCGCATGCAAGAAAGAAGAAAGAGCGCGCCGTGATTGTGACGTAACAATGCATACCTGTACATGACAATGGCCTCGCGCTTTGGAGACACCGCCCACAAAACAGGTGGTGGATTGGTCCCGTGAAAAACATCGCAAGTTTCAGTTGTTGACGGTCACACTGTCAAAAGATCGAGAAGTTTGGCGGGGGTGAGAGGAAATATCCCTCGTTGGAGTGGGAAGTTTCGTGAGAACTTTTGCAGGAAGTTTCACGGGAGATTTGCTGTCACACTGGCAAAATTTCGAGATCTTAAATCTTCTCGATCTTTTGCCAAAGTCTGACCGCACCCAGTGTGACCGCAAATTTCCCGCGAAATTTCCAGCGGTTTTATTTTCGCGAATCGCCTTTGAACCGCGAAAATAATAACACGGGAAAATAACAACGTGCGAATAGACAGTTAGACCTCGCAACCGCGAAATTAACAACACGTGAAAATGTCCTCCTAGTAGCAATTCGCGAAAATATCTGTACGCGAAAATTTCAGCTCGTATGTACAGCAATAGGTTCTCTTTTTCTTTCTTGCGCACGTACACTGCCCGGGGTTTAACCAAACTTCTCGATCCAACGATCGAGAAGTTTGGCTGCCAGTGTGAACGGACGACAACTGATCTTCTACTGTGTTCAAGTTGGCTTTGATATTATAAAAAGTATAGTGAACTCAAATGTAGATGACTTGAATAGTGCAAGTTCCATCAAATCGGATTTAACAGAAGTTGTCAAAAAGTTGAAGGTTTTTTTTTTTTTTTTTTTTTTTTTTAAATTGACTGGTGATATAACTTGCACACATGCACATAATCATGTAAATTTCCTGAAGCAGTGATATCATCATCTCACAACTTTCCCATTGGTCATATGCAAAACTATTAATTCAGTTTTTCATTTGTGTACACATATAAGTTTCAAACTCTACCCCCTCCCATGATTATCATGGTCACCATCATTAATTATACAAAAAATACAATAACTTGATGCAAAGGGAACAATTACCTCGGTCAATTAAGGGAGGAGGTTATGTTTTCATTACCGTTTGTTTGTTTGTTTGTTTGTTCGTGTGCAAAATAAGTCATAAAGTTGGAAACGGATTTGGATGAAGCTTGCAGGGAAGGTTGAGAGTGACACAAGGAATAGATGACTAACAAATTTTGGTAGTGATCCAGAAATTGTTATGGATTTTATGAAGGATTTTCGCTATTTTGGCAGGTAGGGTCAATGAACGTGGGAGTTCAAGCGGCGCATTTTTGAGGTTTTCATATGCGCACTAGTGCGTGCTCTAGTTTCTGGTAGGGCGACTTGTGCCGCTCAGCTGAGGGTTTATGACATAACAAAGGCTCCTACATTGGGAAATAGGCGATTTTTCAGCATGCACACGTATGGGTGGAAACCACTGATCTCTCTATGGAAGAGCAAGATCATCTGTGGAAAGTAGCTGCTTCGGAGGTCTGCGCTCTCAGTGCTTTTCAAGTTCCTATTGATTTCATATCAAAAAATAAAAACTAGAGAAGATCTGATTATGGGAAACTGGCGGGAATGACATCATCACCTCCGATTTGCATAATTATTATGTGGTTGTATTTAATTGAACCTTTTGTTTTTAAATTTTTAAATTTTTTAACTTTCTTCCTTTAGGGCTGAATTTGATATAATTCTTCAACCAGTCCATTCATCTCATTTAACTTTATTTTTGTTTGTCTAATTACAGCAGATTACACAATGGTGTGTGATTGTAATGTGCAGCTCTCTAGAAGTTAGGTCAAGCTTATTTGTATTCTTTACATGAGCCTTCAGTAAACTAATGCATCATAATCATTCCTCCCCTTTTATGTCCTCCACTGTGAACATCTTCGTATTCTTTTCCTGCTCCCATTTACTCTCGATCCCTTTTATCATTTATTGACTGACTATTTTATTCTAACATCTATCTCCTCCTTCTTTTTCCACTTACCAGATCGACCAGATTTCTGCCTTAGGAGTCTTTCTCAGACACTACATGTCTGACAAACTACATGTTTCACACCTCACGAAGACTGGACTTCTATCCACCAAAAAAAAAAAAAAAAATACATTTTGAGAAAATATGTTTTCAAAAGGATCAGACTTAGTCAAAATGTATATATATATATATATATATATATATATGTTTTCAAGTAAGCACCTGATTGAAAGATGTACAAAACTCCTAACCATGAGAGGGACGAACATAACCCTCCCACCCCCCCCCCCCCCCATTGGTTGCCTCGCTCCCTCAATATGTATGTATATAAATCCCAGTCGATTCCAGTATTATATTTCAAAGGATCACGAGACAGAGTATATGAAAGGTTAAAAAGTGCATGTATTAATTAGATATAACATTGTGGTGGTGGACGTTGCCTAACATGCACTTCTGATTGGATTTATCATTATTCTATGTGTTTTGCATATTTATGTGTAATGAAATCTCCATTTCACATTCTATTGAGTTTGTGAAGTCATTTTATGCATAATCATGTTCTTTAGATTTCTCTTCCCAAACACAACTGTGACTTCATACAACAATTCTCATTGACAAACTACTGAATTTTTCCCTCTCTCTCACTATTAAAGGGATGGTATAGTTTTGGTTGAGATGGAGCTTCAGGTATCCAACTTTTTTGTGAGATAATTGGAAACACCTTCAAAGAGGAATTGAAGAGTTTGTTCACAAAAACCAAAGTCCATATTTGCCAAATGGAGATATTTGGGATTAAAGGTCAAGAAAAATAAAGAGAATAATAAGAAAATTTTTGCTTCTTTTGACCATAACTTCAAAAATGTACCTTTATATGTAGTGACCAATATATCATTTAAAAGGTATTATGTTGTACTTTATGACAGAGACCGTACTTCAAAATCTTCAAAAATGGACTTATCGGTTTTTGCAAACAAACTCTTCAATTCAAAGTTTATTTGATTAAGATAAGTTTTGAAATAGCTGAGATATGCAAAAACAAAGCAGTCCTAATAAATGGTCGGTCCCACCTTTAATTGGGGCCACTTTGTTTTACTTTGTTTTTTAATATGTCAACCATTTCAAAACCGATTTTCATCAGATAATCTGAATTCCTCTGAATTGTATGCTCTTTGATATCTCAAAGAGGTTTCTCACTATCTTACAAAAAGACAAAATCTGAATCCCCCATCTCAACCAAAACTATACAATCCCTTTTAAAAATGGCCACGAATTAGTAACTTTCCGTGTCATGAAAGAATGTGTCTTACGCTATGTAGGCAGGGGTTTCACACCCCCCCAACACACACACACAGACACACAGACACACACACGCACACTCACACGCATCTATGGTGGAAACAGAGGACCTGTTTTACCCATAAGAATTTTACCACATAACCGAGGACCTGTGTGTAAGCAGGAATCTTGTCAACTGAGGACTCATTTGTATATTACCATCCAACCGAGGACTTACTACAATAATGCTAATCGAGGACCTACCAGTTTGACATGTACCCCTACATGCAAAAGCAGACCGTTTGGAATGGTCTGCGAACCGAGGAAGTCCTCTGTTCTCTGTGTGTCCTCAGTTTAAATGTAAAGTTCGTGCGTGTGCCCTTGTTTTCCACCATGGGTAAGTGCACACACACACACACACACACATACAGACATACACACACACACACACACACACACACACACACACAAAGACATAAACCCCTCTGTACAGAACGTCACTCCTGTCTCACAATGAGAATGTATTACACATCTGAAACTCAGAGTGATAGTGTCTGGATCATTGTTACTTTAATTCCACATGGCAGAAACAATGATTCATGTAACTATGATAATCCAGCTTCTAGAACACAATGACAGACATGTAATCTTATAGCAATGTCTGGCTTACATTACTAGCACTTCCCTAGAGTCAGCATGGTTCTGAACTTTCATAACAACTTTTCTCAATACCTTCCATTTTCAATCCAACTTGCAATTGATCACCCACCTAATCATGGCTAGATAATCACATTTCTCGCCTGATAAATCAAATTTAAATGTTTTGGATATCAGAATTCATAGCTACTGGTCAGAGACTAATCTCTGATATGATAGCACTCTACATACATTTATATCATGTCTTGGACAGCACATAAATACATGACGTTTGGCTACCACACATATTGAAGTCAACGTATTGTTAGATGACAATACTTGGCTAAGTTTCTCAAGTTCATTGACTGCGAGGATATTCCATGAGTACGGTCTTCTTTCAGAAGTGGTGGGAATGCTTCTGACAAATATAATAATTTAGATATCTAACTGACAGTTACGCACTATGTACATATACATATTCACAGTATCTACACAAGATAATACACTTATATTGATCTCGCCTTGTACATAAAACTCCTCATGCAACTTTTCCCACAACTGAATATTTATAAATGAATTCATAGTGATTATTATTCCACAGTAACTTTCACGTCTATGGTTACACAAAGCTTCATACTGGTACGTGCCATGCTAGGGAACAACCTAACGTGTATGCAAGTGGGTGTGTAAAAGATGAAAGAGTTATAAACTAAATAGCTGGCATGAAGAAAATGTGCCAAGAGTAATAGCAATCCCCTAGATCTAACTTCTTCTTCAGTCTGACACACAAGATATAACCAGTGTTTCACTGCAAATCACCGATGTAGGTATTGAAAGTTGATTTATAATTCTGAGAATGGAAAATTTGGAACTTTAAGGTGGCCTCACACTATGCGTTTTTTTCGATCGCAGTGCTTGCGATCTGTTGCGGTTGCCAGATCGCAATCATCGAGTCGCATAGTGTGAGCGCAACGACCGCAAGGCTTGCGAAATTTCAGCCGGTCGCGAGGGTTCGCAGAGGCAACCACAGACGATCACAAGGTTTTGAACATGTTCAAAATTTGACAGCAGCTGCAAGGAGGTCGCAAGGCTTGCGGACGCATCCAAGTCGCGAGAAGTCGCATGCGGTCGAGAACCGCGTGCGACTTCTAAAAACCGCAAGCAAATGCAAGAAAAAACTGCATAGTTACAATTCGGGGGGGGGGGGGGCATTTCATGAAGTGTTTTGGTCATATATTTTTCTGACAAACTGTTACAAGCTACTGAAATCTTTGCATCTAATTGGCTGAGAACAAATTTGTCCGACAAAGTCATGAAATCCACCCCCCCCCCCCCCAGCTTGTACCAGTGTGAACCACTCACAGAGATTGTTGCAGAATAAGGGTTTCAAAGATAACCAGTGACTGGTAACAGACTGGTGCATCACCCTGAAAAAAAAAAACAATCAAAAACAAGAACAAGAAGCAAACATGTAAATGATGAGAAAAGAAAACTCTGGGCTCACGAGATCAGGTGGAAGAATTGAGTAAGTCGCTGGGTCACTGGATGATATCAATATTAAACCTTTTTGGACCCAACCACTGGCAATATTGTACACTGCCTGGAAAAGTAATGAGAAGGAGTAGAAGCAGGTGGGAGAAGTGGAAACAAAGGCATCAATGAACAGAGGTGTTGTATATCTCTGGCTCTGCAACCCACATGTGTGTGACTTTCCTGATGATCGAGGTTGGCTATGCAATCTTAATAACAGAACTGATTCTCTTTCGGTGAAAACTTGTCTACTTGGCAATGTCATCGCATCATTGTAAATCTAGGATGGGAATACTGCTAGTTACGTGTCCAATTGTGTCTATACAGCTTCCACATAAGTATGAATTAATAATCACTGTTGTGATTGTTTAGTTGTGACTACTTGATCTGAAAAGTTGCAGCTTGAAATGTCTGAAAATTTCTATTTTGCTGCAAGGAAAAAAAATATTGCATGGTGATACATGTACTGATAAGTACTATTCTCATCATTATTGATGAGAAAAACAAAAACAAATAAGAATAATTATATGAAATAACAAAGTAGAGTACCCTTTGGTAATCAAATCAACCTGTTCTAAAGAAGACATTTCATAACTTAGAATCCATTTTGAATGATTAGACGTTGCCAAGTTAGACAATTCTGGGACAAGCTTACTGTTTGTTGGGTTTGTCCATCATGATACAGGTAGACACAAAATATTAATATGTGAATGAAACAGACTACTCTTGTACAAGAACAATCTAGAGCTCATTCACCAAGAGTAGCATTTCCCTTCTTACAATACAATCCTCTGTACACCAACATGCTAAATGTACCATTTTACCACTGCCTTTTTTTTTCCTTTTAACTTGTTTGGGGAGTGGGGGTGGGGGATGGAATTGTGTCATTAGTGTCAACATAAACCTAGGAATGCAGAGAATATGCACAATGAACCAAGACCTGGGGAAGATTATTTCTACTACAGGCAGCCCACATTCGACAAGAGCCCAGTGCTATTAATATCTACTTGTGAAAACCGTCACCATAACATTACGCTGGGCTTGGTTAACCACAGGAACTACATGCATCACTGCAGCCGCCTGTCCCACACACTTAAAGGTTAACTGTAGTAATGTCATTCTCATATGCCCTTTAAAAATTTGGATAACATTTTATCTTCAGATGTAAATTGGCATCACTAATTTTCAAAATTTTGAATGAAATTACTTCATTTGGGAACTGAAAAGAGAAAGTTTTCATTAAGTCTTGATATCACTAAACACATTCAAATTCAAACATTCTGAATTTAGTCACTTATTTATTTTGTAATTTCTTTATTCATCCATCTACATACATGTATTTGTTCATTTATCCAGTAATTTGTTCAGTTATCTAAATGCCATTATATTCATTCACTTATTCATTTCTTTATTTACTTCCTTTTAAAGTGCCTTTGAGTACTCTGATATGAAGTCCAGTGACTTGGAAATGAAACTTCTTTTCTCTCCTTATAATGTACATGTCATATTCTACTCAAGACTATGGATTTAGTTACGGCTGGGATACAAATTTAAGCTGTTATCAGCCTGTTTACTTTTGCAATGATTCTGGTATACATTAAAAAATATAAGGGCCTACCTAGCTAAAGATAAGTGCCCTTTGTAGCACATCATTGCAGAGGGCCATAATAAAGAAAACAGACTATTTGTAGCTAAAAAAAAAATGATAAAAACAACTGGTCATGTACTAGATGCATTATGAATTTATGCCGCTAATGTAGCATATATACCAGACATGACAAGACCACAGTGTGGCAAGATTATGCCTAGAGCTTAAATATACCAACAACAACAACAAAAAAAAATTTATGAATTAGTGAATACATAAGTGAACAATAAACAAAGAAAGATTTAGGTAAGTAAATAAATTTCTGGTTCATAGATACATATAAAATAAGATCATTAATGGACATAATTAAGAATAGAGAGTTTCTAACTTGTTAGTGCTGAGCATTGCTGACAAGTAGAACAGATATTTGAAACTACATGTGCTTATTCTGATGTCATACTTGGACTAAATTCACTGGACAATAGAAAGACTTGGAAAGAAAGGGTCAAATTTTGACAGAGCTGTAGAAGTTTTTGAATGTCAACTATGCCTGTTACACATAGAGGCTTTATGAAACCTTGATGGAACTCTCTCTATCTCTCTATGTGACCCAAACCATTCCTGTGTTGGGTCTATGGGTTGGGAAGGAATTAAGGCCACAATGGGATATATGAAACATTGATATACCATTGGCATATCTGTAATCCATTACAAGGGTTTAAAAACTCCCATAAAATCATGACTTGACCTTTCCTATACACTTACAGCACTAGGTTTAATTTCTCCTCTTGGATGAATCCCCCCCCCCCCCCTTACTTCAAGATGCTACAAAATTCAGCACTCTTAAGGTGCTTTGGAGGGCCTACAATGCATCTATACTGAAAACACAATGTCCATGAATTCTAGGTAGGTATACAATTATAGATCCAATCTTGAATAATCATCATGCATTTTTGTTGGATGTACATTCTAATGGCAATTACAGAAGTTATTTGATATGGTTTTTAAACTGATGATAAATCATTTGAATGGGAATAGAGCTTGCACTGCCCTAAGCCCTGCGGCATGACAAGAGCTCTTCCAAAACATAATTATTTCAGTGTCAACAATGAAATATACACTGTGAGAACATTGTCCAAAGTGCCATTTGTTGTTTTGAGTAAGATACAATGTCACTTATTTAGTCTTGTTTCAATGCCTTTGTAGAAAATCATAAATTGTACCCTTATCCACTAAATCAACCCTTCCATAGGGCATCATCATTTTCACCAACTTGTGATAATGCTAACATCAAAATACTTCACATCATTTTGAATACTGTGATACAAAAACTTGGAACATGGCAAATCAGTAAAACTCCCAAGGGCAATTTTCATAAACATTGCAATAGCTTTTGAGCTAAATATAAGCTCAACGATGAGATACTACACAAAATGAGCGTTTGCTTTTAATAAGGAAACACAGTGTCGAGATTCAATGATTACTAATTGAAACAAAGAATAATTGATTTGCAAGACACATGAATCACATCAGATGTATACAATACATGTATTGCAGTAGGAACAGGACAAACTTTTTTTTCCCTGTTCAGTTGTTCTTTTGTTACAGAAATAAGATGACAATAATGTTGACATGCGCCCAAATGCGCCCAAAAAGATGACATGCGCCCAAATGCCACTAGAACACATGTAATAAACACACAAGAAGCACAGCATTGTTCACCTCAAACTATTGAAAGCTGGTATTATTGTTGCTGGAAAATATTTCCATGGGTGACACATGAACTTTGGAATATACTCTAGCAGTTGTGTAGCAACAAAGATAGGTAATTGTAGGGATCAACCAAAATAATGACATGAATTTGATTGTAGAAATTCAAGTGCTACTTGGGGTACATTTTAATTTTGTTCACCTTGTAAAAGGAAAAACTCAGCAGCTGTCTCGCTACTGAAAACACTGACTACAATTCGTTTGCTGGTGAAAACAAGAATAACATTGTAACTAAATACACATTGATCGCGTGCGCAGAGAGTAATGGTTCAAAAAGCCTAATGCCAAATGGATTCTAATTCAAACAGTAGAGAGAGCTAAGGTCGTATCACATAATAAAAGCTAGGATCAAACTATTATTAGGACTGATTTGTTTTCGGATATCTCAACCATTTCAAAACCAAGTTTTATCACATAAACTTTGAATTCCCCATTGAATATGCTTTTCCAAAAGTCATTAGCTATTTCTCATTTTCTCACAAAAAAGTGAAATCTGACGCACCCTCTCAGTTGAAACAAAACTATCCCTTTCTAAACCATTGAGATTGTCACATTTTCGACACACAACTAACCCTTAAGTCAATAGACATATGACATTAATGGATAGAATAACACCCATCCACTCATAACTTTGTCTGGACAAACGCATAGCCGCTGTCATCTTGCACCGCAGAAAGCCACATGCACAAACACATCCATGAAATACTTTCAAGAGTAGGGGCAATGGCCAAAAAGACGTTTTAAGGATTAATTTGAAGAATGGGGCTCGAGAAGGTGTCCTTTCAGAATACTGATTTTGTGTTGATGGCAAGACAAAGGTGATGACATTACAGTCATGTTGTATAAAAACCAGCAAAAAATTCTGTGATAAGCATTCTTCTCGTGAAAATATTCATACATTTTCTTGTATTTTTACTGCACAATGATCCCTATCTTCTGAGGTGGAATTCAGTTTCCATCCCACACTCACTCTACTTTAACTTTGCTCCATATGCACTATTTTCCCCCCATCCTAACATTTTGCACGCCCTGTCTAAACAACATTTTAGTCATGTTTGCTCATAAAGTCTTTATATCTTTATTCAGTGGCTGAGTAAATATTGGCAAATCAATCACATAACCACACAAACTAATAATCCAGTTCCTTTTCTGAGCAAACCAGATGGATAGTGTTTTACTCATTAAAGGTAAAACCAGAATACAATGGTACTTGCAAAAACACAGACCATTAATTCATGAGCATTAAACATGAAAGAATCAATTACGAGAATCTTTACATGCAAATACTGATCATCAGATTCAGAGATACTGTTAAGCTCTTCACAATGAACATTCACATGTAAAGGGCTACTCAACTCTTTTACACTCCCTTAAAGTGAACAGCCACTTCATGTTTATGCTGACTTCATTGAACACACTATAATCTAACAGAAGCAGAATGGCAAAAGTTTAATCACAATTGGGCACAATCGAAAGTTATGAAATTTCAGTCTTCCATATTTTCACAAATTAGTGGTGTGGGTCACAATCATATATATGCAAATTGGATGTGATATGTCATCAAATCACCACTGTGCTTTAAGTTGGCACATAAAACTACCATGAATACATTACTTTTGGGAAATAATGTTCCTCCTTCAGCCCCATTTCCCTTGAAAATTAGCACAGTCAGTTTATCACAATCCAACAATCACTTGATGCAATAGATATAATTCATCTTTTTTTCTTTTCCCAAAGTAAACTGACAGGATCGGAATGCGGATCAAAAGGAGACTTTTGAGGCACCTTGTCTCATCTATCTCACAACAACCTGTGAAACTTTCTATATAATTTGTGATTCTACATCTGATTTTGATGCAATGTTTGACTGTTCACTAATAATTTATATTCTTTCTGGTCAGTTTATTCTGTCTTTATTTGTTATAATACTCTTTTATCAAAGTCAACTTGAACATGAAGTGTGAATTTCCCAGAGATGATAAAATGTGTATGACAACCACTGCTATAAGAATGGCCTTTCTATGCATGTAATCACTTTATACAAATGATTGGAGTTATTGCATGAAACAATATGTCACACAATAACCTCAATCATTTGTATATAGTGGCTACCTGCATAGAAAAGTCATTTTTTTCTGATTCCTTAAGAGGTTATTAGAGACAAAACTGATTGCAATATTAACATCCTATCCACAGATTAAGGACAATAATCACACGGGCATAGTGTTCCTAAAGTTAATTTGGAATTCACTGCTCAAATCATATCAAAATGATCATCTCCGCTAAATGGCTACGTTTACTGTGTGGCCACTACATGTGCACAAGACCCAAACCCTTGGCAGCACTCATTGTTGCTTTCTATTTACAAGCAACTGGGAAGTTATCGATACATAGAAGAGGTTCCCAATGATGGCTCATGAAGTGGTTGATTTACTATTGTGCAACATTACATCAGAATAGCATACACATGGGGCTTGAACCTGGAACCTTACGGCTTTGAGTCAAGCCTGGCGTTTCACTTGAGCAGTAGGACTGCGTATTGCAAAGGAAACCTTGGCACATTTAGTATATACTGCCTATCACTAGCCAGATGACAGCACACTGCACAGACTTTGGCCAAGGCTACTGATTTTGCCATGATGAAATATTAACACTAGGAACACATTTGACAACAACATGGCTACTAGAACGTAAACGCATTTACATTCTAATTAGAAGTTCTACCATACACTGACCATCATACCTTAAATAAGATGTATATAATTTCCCCACAGTGAGAAACTAAAAATATATAGAACATAAATCCTCCTCAAAGTAACAATACTGCCCGACAGGATATATGGAGATTTTCAGCAGTGGCTGACTATCCTGCTGGCTGGATGTCTTCCTTGGGGTCGCACAATTCTCCCGATGAGGGCGCTGTCACCTCAGTTTGGTAGCAAATAAGATGATGATGAGGACGATGACAATGACGAATAGGATGACAATCACCAGCATCTTTCTGTTCTTCTTCTGGTACTTTTCAGCCTGTCCCAATGACACGACAAATCAAGAGTAACAAGTAACAACCCTCAATGTTATGTAAGCTATCCTTGCATCTACACAGAATTTCCCGGGACATTTTTCCAAAAAGTATAATTGCATATTTCCTTATTGATAATCAAAATCAAGCTTACCTTTGGAAAGGTAAAAGTGTCATAAGCATTGGGTGGATACACACACCATTGTTCCTACCATGTTTCAGACTTTGCGCACACATAAAATTTGCCATGATAATGCTCTTATAACTGTGTCTATATGACGTTAAACAAATAAAGGCAGACAAGGAGACATCAAAATGTAAAATAGATAGGTACTCAACAACTAACATTGTTTCATGTATTCTTTGGCGCCCTTCAGTCCAATTCAATAGAATAACAGGCCAATACCATATATCTTTTTAGCACGTGTACAATTTGAGCATTGCCTATTTAAAAGTCTGCATAAAACCTTGGTCAAAGCTGAAAAAAAAAACTACAACTACACATACAAGTTACATTGATAAGAGTAAAACCAGAGATGGGAATCTACAATGGCAAATTTAATTCACCTAGTAACATTTAATACTTCCTCCAAGACACCCAATATACATGAGAATGAATGAGTCTTCTGGTGAAAAGTGTCGAAGATAAATTCATTCAATATCTAGCACAAATATTTGTGCATGGAAATATGCAGCCCCCTCCCTGATGTAAAAATCATTACCTTTGCTATCTACTTCACAAGTACACTACTGTAAAACATGATATATTCGCAGCATGAAATTTTCGCGAATTGGAGCCAATGGCCTTTTTCATGGCATGAAATTTTTGCAAATTGCCACTGGCAGTCAATGCATATAGTGTAGACAAGAACTTTTGTGTACATTTTAATTTTGCGAATCTTGGCTCTCGTGAAATTCGCGAAATTAAAATGCACGCGAACATTTCTCGTTTTACAGTAGAGCACTTTGACTGCAGCCCAGAGTTGTCTAGAATGCCTCTGCCTTGACAGGTAACAACAAATTCCTCCATAACCATAGCTGTTCATTTTCAATTAGCTAAAGGTCAAAGATATTGACCAATGATGTTTGACACTGACCTTTAGCCCTCTGTGCACAAGGGAAATATTTCCTAACTATTTCTATCAATCATATAAACTCATATTATGACTGGACTTCTCCAGCTGAGCTTATCATCAGAAACAGGTGCAGCAAAAACATGTAAGAATATAATAATCAATAGTTGCCTTTTGTTTCATTTTGTTTTGTTGCTTTGTTTTTGCTATTGTGATTCGCAACAAAAGCTAGGTTGCATAAATAGATGGAGGCTGGACAGATGCAAGAGCATCCCAAACAAAATGCCACTGGTACCCTTTGTGTTGGAGGCATAAAAAAGGTGCAGCAATAATTCATCACATAGACTTATTTAACTGTTGCCTTACCTTTTGGAGCTGTTTGAGTCCTTCTTCTACCTTTGTTGAGGATCTCTCCAAATTGTAGTCTATCCTGTCCAATACAGTGCCCTGATATTTAATCACCACCAAGAAAAAGAAATCAAGACTATTTCACATACCACTGCAATGGACCTATCAAAACAAATACATACATTGATAAACACACTTGCATGATACATTTAGCATTATCCAATGTGTAAAGTGTGTCTGTGTGAGAAATTTCTCCACAATTTACCGCATATGACATACTGTTAAAAAATCAGGCAGATGACAGCAGAACATTTCTTCTCATAGATGATTTTGTATCTTATCTTGCAAAGCAGTAACTGAGTGTAATCCCTTTTCACATATTGTATCACTAAGAAAAATACATATTGCTGGCTTAAATTAATACGTATGAGTTCACATGTATGCATGTATACTGATATGCAATTTTCAGCAACATAATTTTGACTACTCCATGACTTGGAACAGCTATCATAAATTATTCCAACTTACACCTATTCTTTGTGAGCTTCACTGCAAAACATGACTACAGCAAGAATCTACAAGAAATCTTGCACCGTAGTAACTGTCCGTGAATGAACTAGAAACACAGTATTTATGAGTGTGCATGAAAAAGCCTTTGTTACAAGGCACAGCATTTGTTAACCCTTTGGCAACGAGGACATGTATACTTGGTAGTGGGACCTGTGTGAAATCTATGGAGATATCAGCATCTTTTAGCAATTAAGATTAAAGGGTGTGTACAGTTCTGGTCGAGGTGAGGATTTAGCTTTTAATGTTTTGCGAGATATTCAGAAACCACTCTATGAGATGTCAAAGAGCATGCAGTTCTAAGGGGTATCAAAAGTTTATTCGATGAAAATCGGCTTAGAAATGGCCTAGATATCCAAAAACAAGGTGAAACAAAGAGATCCTAATAAAGTTGTGGCATGTCGCCTTTTATTATTAGCACTTTTTGGGATATCTCAGCCTTTTGAAAACCAATTTTCATCAAATAAACGTTGAATCCTTCTTAAAATTACATGCTCTTTCATATTTCATGAGAGGCTTTTCATTATCTCACTTAGGAATGTTCAAAACATGAATCCCCACCTCAACCATTACTGTACAGTCCCTTCAAGCATTACTGTATATGCCATATATCTACCAAGTCACATTTTTAATAAATGCAAACAAAGGGAAACTGACCAGAAATGTATATAATCTAAGTAAAAAATAATCTAATCTAATCTAATCTAATCTAATCTAATCTAATCTAATCTAATCTAATCTAATCTAATCTAATCTAATCTAATCTAATTTAATCTAATTTTTCACAAATTGAGACTTCAAAACAATTTCCCAAGTAGTTAAATGAGTGATTGCGAGTACATCAATGGAAAGAGAAGGGTGTGCATCCATTCACACACTAGGCACACCACAACTTGGGCTTACTTATCTCTACTATCATGCACCTTGTTCATGTAGGCCTAATGTATACTATGGCTGTGTACCAGTACATGTACATGTACAGAGAAGATCAGCGAGTTGGTATTTTCATGTGTTGATAAATTTACAAATGTAGCACTCAAATCGAAACCCCACCCCCATCCCTCACCTCCTCCCCCCCCCCCCAAAAAAAAAAACACCCACAAAACATGCGCAGCATACGGCATATGCAGTCAGTAAGTATATTGAGACTACTGCACTACACTTCATATTGGGACTGCAGTAAAAATACATTCTATGACTGAATCCAAACACTTTTTTTATTTCAATATGGATTGTTTGCTATGCTACTGTACACAGCCCTGTCATATCTCATCCTTGCAGCAGGTTTGATAAAATTCCACCAGTCTGTTTCAACCAATCACATGAAAAGAGGCGTGGACGAGGGAATGATGTCTGGAAAATGGCAACACTTGGTGTGAGTGCTGAAAAAATTCTTAAATGTTGATTTCAAAAACATTCAAAGCAGTTAGATCACAACAAATCACACACACAAAACTGGAGATTTCCACCAGATGGCTTGAGAGATTAGTGACACGACTCACCTGTTCTACAACCAAGTTGCCCAGGTCCCTAAAGATTTCATTAAGGTCAGATATGGACTGGACGATGTGTGTCACCTCCTTCTCCCTCTGGTCAATCATTCTCGAGTTCTGCTCCACAAGCTGCATCTGCTCATCGCTGAATCCCTGTACAGGACAAAATAGACCACAAGTATGTCATTATAATCACTACCCTCCTCCTCTCTTACCTCACCATAATCCTTCTCCTCCTCCTCCTCCTCCTCCTCCTCCATACTACATATTGTAAGTATCATTATCACAACCATCAATATCATGGCCATCTCCATCATTTTCATGACAGTTCTTACACTGCACAGAAAATGATTCAATGCTATGAAGAATGGAGAATATATAAAAACTGTAAAATTCAAGAGAGCAACATGATACATTTCTTAGCAAAGAGATGAACATCATAAACAGTGGTGTCTACATGTCTGATATTACAATGTACACTGGACTCCCATTTTAAACAGGAGTTGTAAACTTGTATGTGTAAAATGATATGCTTAGTTGTATTGCTATGGAACTTATGAAATAATATCACAGTAGATGTCTGGGTAGTAGCAATTAGTAAACATGGCAGAAATCACCTTACAATACTCTTAAGCACACACTTGATACACTTAGCACAGTACAAATCAAGCTCCGCTCTCAAAGTAGCTCTTCTTGCGGAAAATACTGATAGCATACGGATAAAGGGCCATAAATCATGACGGTGAAATGTGATCAAATGATGTGACAGGTGTATCAACTGGGGCTTTGAACTCACCACGGACCTTGTGATAAGAAGGTCAAGTGCTCTGCCATCATACAAAACTACATGCCTGACATATTTGAAGCACTAAACATTGCATATTTTTGAGAGTTCCGACGCCATTTAAGAAGTATGGCACAGACATTTATCTCAATGAAACTATGCAAGAGTAGAAACTCACCCTATCATAGAGTAATTCATCCTCAATGTCTTCCTCGGTCATTATTGCACTACTTGATGAGTTTAGATTGATGTTGGTCTCAAAGAATTCCTTTGATCGCTCTTCTCTGCTCTTCATTCCTACACACCAAAACATAAACAATAAGAAACAAAACCAACACTCACACAAAATATTAATCAACATATATGTGACTTTTATACCATCTGACCCAGACATAGAAATAGATAAAGAAAAGATTTCAGGACTGGTAATGATCCTTCACTCAAGTCAAGTCTTTGCTAGTATACATGAATACCAGTGTGTTACAAGAAACCCAACCTGTCAAAGATTTTGGCAGACCTCTATGATTTGTTGCTCACAGAAATATTCAATAAATAAGACCTGGTAGTCAGCAGGTAAATTGGACATCAAACAAGAAAAGAAGCATTGCAGTAAAACAGCACTTGTCATGTAAATACACCTGGGTTGATGGTTAGAATCCTACTTTCCTTGATACTGAAACCCCCAGAATTTCCTGGTCAGATGATGATCTCCTATGCAATACATACATGTTGACTAAATCATGGACAAATGTCTCATTTTCAGCATTGATTTTATGAAAGTATTAGACCTGCAATCCTGCAGGTCTGTTTTAAGATAAATGTCTGTGATGTATCAGGCTCATTAAAAAAAAAAAAAAAAAAAAAAAAAAAAAAAATGTGTATAAATTTTTATGACGATATAATGGAATTTCCTGTCAAACATATAAAGTAGTAACTATGTGGGTATCATATTACACCTAAAGTCAGGTGCTATCATTTTCATCAGAATACAGGTAATGTATGTAAACAAGTCAGTTATAATTGCATGAGGTAGGAGACTGCAACAGTCCATTGAGTAGTAGGCTTTGCCTTCACTCCACGATGAACACTAGAATTTTCAGTTCATGACCCAGAATGAAAGGCAACACATTAATTGACAGGGTATGAAGCTTTGATCACTCCACCCAATTTGCAAAATGCTAGAGCCAAATTTATACAAATCATTAATATATCCCTCAACATAACAGGTGCTATGATGGAAAGCTACACACTTGTTTACTCCTCCTCCTCCAAACATGTGTCAATCACAGCATTGTCCTTTTATGATGAAAATGATTACAAAAAGAAATCAAAAATTGTTAGAACAGGTGATATGAAGAAAAGCTACACGCTTGTTTACTGGACAACTTTCTCTCCCTCCCCCACATGTGTCAATCTTCAATAGCATTGTTCTTTCATGTTGAAAATTAGTACACAAAAGAAAAATATGTTAAAACAGGTGCTATGAAGAAAAGGTACACACTTGTTTACTCCCCTTACCCTGACATGTGTCACTCATACCATTGTTCTTTCATGATGAAAAGAAATACACAAACAGAATGTTGGAAAGGATGCCAAGGCAGAAATCTACACACTTGTTTACTCAACTACCTTTTATTCAGACTCTCAAACAAGACAAGAAGTGAACAAGACAATGGGGGGGGGGGGGGAAAGAAAGAGGAGAGTGACAGTGGAAATAAAGGGGAGGTCATCAAACTTTGCAAAAAGTCACTGACCCTCACCTTTAAATCATGAAAATGATTCTCACCTAAAGTAAAACTTCAAAATCTTACAGTCCTAATAAGTTTGATTGGTTTGCAGTTTTCATAATTATCTCAAAATAGTGTACTTTATATAATGCCTGAAAAGATCCTTGTCATTTGATTGGTTGTTTGCCCTTGATCATTCGGCCCATTTCACTATGACATCATCATCCGTACAATTGTGGCTCCATTTACCGTGCAATTTTGGATCCATACGATTTGCTCCATTGCACGCTCGCTGAGAAACCTGCACACTACGTGTGTAAAATGTTTGCAGCGTGTGTACGCAACAGTGCACTTATGTAAAGCGCTCAGTGAGCACTCTCGCAATCTCAGATTCTCTCTTGTTTCTAAATTGATATAACATCAAATGACAAGGATCTACTTTGGGCATTATGTAAAACAAATAATAAATGTTTTTCATTCGTGCAATGGACAGAATATTTCATTCGGTGAAAGATGAAATTACTGATCCATTCAACTCGGCTGCGCCTCGCTGAATGGACCATTTCATCTTTCACCCCACGAAATGTTCTGTCCATTGCACTCATAAACATTCATTATTTGTATAAAGTGCAACATCAATACAAATGGGGGATGATTGACATCATTATTAAAAAATGAGTTGTACAAAAAATAAATCATAAGCAAAAGTGCATAAATGTTTTTAATTACTTTATAATCCCGGCGTTAATGCAGTTTCTCATATAAGCAATATTTGAAGTTTCACTTGCCTAAACTGACTGAGGAAAGTACCAATTTTAGCCTCAGTACATGACATTGTCCCCTTAGTATGCTCACATACAGTTGTGGTAGGTTCAAAAAGTGTTTCTCAAACTACACAGCATACTGACCTGCCATATGTGAACATTACTGTAGTGAGCAATGACATGGAATGCCAAAGCTGAAATTGGCACATAATGTATTCTAATGTCGTCAATTTTGAGGCATGTTATTTGACACATGTTTGAAAATATTTTGCTCAATTTTGATGCATTTCCATGAAGCTGAAATTGAGATATCTACTTGGATTCAAAACTGCATTGCCCTCTCAATTCCTTTGATGCTTACATATAATCTGAAATGAATGATGAAACTTCTGTATTCCACAGGACATGCAGAGAGATACACGTTTGACTGGAATGGGCAACTCACGCTTTAGATAGGCTGACTGTGCCTTTCTGAAGGAGATGGATAACTCCTGAAGTCCTCCGGCCAGAGAGTTTACAATATTCTTTGTCACCAGTCTCTCCTGCTTCGACGCATTCTTGGCCCTCGCTGAGATCGATTGGATTGACCTTTGACATCTGTGGAACATCTGGGAAGGGAAAGAAGAAAAATGACAAAATTATTTTTCATGAAACTACTGCAGAAATATACAGAAAAGCTATGGTTTTGCACAATTCTGTGCTTAATTTTGGTCCATTCTTGCTTCATCAATAGCAAAGCTGTGATCACAAACATGTGTAGCTTATGTCCCCTATTTCACTGTTTTGTTTAAAAATCATTTTTTACTTTTATATGCAGTATTAATCTTATATCAACACAGGCGATTACAAATTCTGTGCGCAATGTAGCTAGCTTGTCACTGATATCCAAGTAACATTGTATATTTCAAGTAATATTCTCAACCTTCTGCATATTCCACTGGTTCACAGTAAAGTTCAACAGAGTTTTCACACAAATGCAGTCTATGAGAGAGAGCATGAAATTCCAAGATCACAATCAGACAGTCATTCTTTTTTTCCACTGCTACACTGTGTGGCGTGGAAGAACATTAGGCCTATGACCATTTGGTGACAATATCATTCCATTCTACTTCTACAAAGGGAAAACAAAGAGCATTGAAATTCTGTCAAACATGAGCATTTTGTGTCTTGGTAGAACAGGTAAAGTAATAAAAGCAACTTCAAGAGAATGATGACTTCATAAAGATCCCATCATTTTTCTTTTGCTGTCTCAGGTAAGATAGGTAAAATTGTGGATGTACATTTTCTTATCTCAGTTTTACACATTAAATCCACATTTCTGTATGTTAACAATTAAAATCACTTGAAGCAAAGTAACTTAAAAATGCTGGAAAATATTAACATTATCTATCACTCAAGTTGCTCATTTTGATTTTGTTTACCCCCTATCCACATGTCTAGCCAAATATGATCATACAGATAAGTTTTGAAATAGAAAAAAAAAGGAGAGCAAAAATAAAGAAAAAAACATCTAAGATTGACTGTTACTCCATAAAAAAGAGTACAGTATTTATGTATGCTTAATCTCTGATACCTGTGTGATTTCTTGGGTAGCAATTTCAATGGCATGCTCTTCTTCCATGTTGTCATCTAACGTTGGCCTGTTGAGATGTTTGTCATGCAGCGCCGAAAGCTCCTTCACTGTCAATAACATGGTTTGTCAATGAAATCATTATGCACTTTCTTGGGAGAGTCAACATCATAGGGGATAGAGTGAACACCTCTCAATATGTATCATTTCTATCAACATGGCAATTGAATCAATACTAACCTAATAAAAAAGTTACACTTTATCTAGGTAGAAAAAATATTAGTCATAAGTCAGATGCACATACACTGAGTGCATTGTTTAGTTACTCTGAACAGATTGTACATCAAATGAATGATGGCAATACCAGATTCCATTACTTGAATCTAGCAGAAATCTATGACACATTGGCCAAAATACTTTAGATATTACAACACATGAATGGCAGTACCAGTGCTGGTCTGATTGGCATGTAAATGTTGCAAAAAATAAATAAATAGATAAATTATGAGAATATTTACAGGAGGGAGGAGATTTTCTGGTCAAACAAAATGTTTCTTCCTGGGGAAAGAAAATGATTGCATTACACTGCTGAACCTCATGCTGTAACCAACGCACCAATAAGTGGTGAATATGATGCTCAAAAACAAACATACAAAAAGCAAACAAACCCCCCCCCCAAACATGTGCTTTTTTAAACCATCTATGAAGGCCTGCAAAGGGAAAATGATTATCACATAACACACACAACAGTACTGATTTGTAAAGTTCCTGTACAATATTAGTGACTATTTTTCTAAGAGACAACAAAAACACTTAACCCATTGAGGACAAGTCCGAGTACTGGAGTATACTCGGGCAGGTGTCCAGGGGAAATTCGTGTCGTGGCAATATCAGTCCATCCTCAACGGGTTAAGAATTTCTATTCAAATTGAACCCCCCCCCCCCAAAAAAAAAAAAGGATGGATGTGGAGCAAGTCCCAATGTAACACAGAAACGTTATTCCCTGCTCTCATATGCTAGTTATGCCTTTCCTTCTTGCCTCACATACAGCACAGGGAGGAGAAACAGTTCACAGAAAAGTGATCGATGGCATGCTTAAAGCAGGTTACAAAATATCTGCTAGACAAGAAGTTTGATTACTAGTAGCCTTCAAGAACTGGCGATGTGATTGATTTCCTGTCCCAATCATTTATTACTGTACGGTTGAAAAAGACAAAACAGATTCAACCATGTGTTGCGAATTTTGCTGGTACACCTTTGCGCACAGTACAAGCATGCAACTTTTAGAGTTTTTATTTGAATGGATGTTGACTCACTACAGAGAATTTATTGCACGTGCAGTTACTTCTTTTTTCTTTTCTGTAAGCACATGCTCTAAGCAAAGACAGAAAAAAAAAATTCCTTTACATAACTGTAACAACTGTTACATCTGCACCATGGTGAAATGCCGGGCATCCATGCCAGTTCCATCTTGTTACAAAGACTATACAATCAGCTTACAGTAGTGTGGATGGCTAATATGCATGAAAGAGTGCCCAAACTTAGGAGAGTATCATTTTATCTTAGTACCAGTCTCAAACAGAAGAACATTTCTGTGCATTATGAGATACAGGTACAAACTGCTGAGAACATGATCAAACATCTGCCTCTTCTTCAGCAGAAGAGAGTCAAGAAATTACACAGCTATAAAGGCTCTTCAAATTCATGGCCATGTCATATATTTATTCAACTTTTGGACTTGGCAAATTTCTAGGGTTCTACAAACTCTCAGGTGCAAATAAACATGTTCATGCATACGTATGGTAGGTTACTACATTCATTCAGTACAGACTGTTATAATGAACAAAGTGAGACTGCATTAAGCAAGATAATGGCTATCTCTAATGCTGTAATGCATGTGTTTCAGTCACAGATCCCTGATGTTGTTTTTTTTTATATATTATTTTACCTCTTAGAAAAAAAAAAAACACACACACACACACAAACAAATTTATCAGTTGATAATAGTGTATGTGTATCAGAATGCAGCATGCCAAAACTTAAAGCTTTTATTATAAGAGATTTTGCACAGAGGAAAGATGTCAAGTATTTTATCATGGTGTGACTCTTCAGATAAAGTTTTTTGTATACACATCAATTTCACATTACCGGCCAGTACGCTACAACAAGGGCAAAATCTGTAGCTCCAGAACTCAAAAGAAACTACTCCTTGTCAGGCAGTGAAGACAACACACAAATGAGGGTTTCTGCTTTTGAACAAGGAAAGCTGATGAAATATTGATAATCTCCATGACTTGATATCTCTATTACTTGATAACCACTTTCAATTCTTATTCAGACTATCAACAAGGATCAGGTAATGATGAGGCACCTGTCCTAAAATATACACAAACAAGATACAGACTCATAAACGAACAAATACAAAATATCTCAAATTGTCTTCCACTGTAGATGAATTAAACATATTTGCCATAAAATATACTGCATCTGCTACTTACTTTTCTGTTGTATTCTTGTAATATCATACTGTATCTCTTCCGTGCTACTAACCCTGTGAAGGTAATCACAACAGAGAATGCATAAGAATACTCTTTTTTACAACTCCGGGAATAAATCAAGATAATGAATCTTAAGCTTTTGTCATTGCGAGATTCAAATCAGACAGTTGCATTTTTCATCTTGTCGATAAATATATAATATGTAATACTGAGCTGTAATCCACAGTAAGAAATCATTTACTCAGTCTGATATTATCACACCACTGTACTAGAAAGCAATCAAGCATGCATTTCATTAAATACAGTACCCAGACAGACATAAAGAATGATCTTTGTAGTAAAGACACTGATATTCCAGGGAAAGGAATCTTGACCCTTTGTGGACAGCAACCATCTATAATAGAAGACATGGCTACACATCCTCATTATGGTAGTCTATACCGGGTACTTATTTACACTTATATCAGAGCTACCCAAACAATCTCTAATTTATACCCTTTGAATATCAAAAAAAAAAAAAAAAAATTAAAAAAAAAAAATTGAAACTTTATGTTCTCACCAATCTGGAGGAATGTTTATCTTTGTGGCTCCAACAGCAGCATCAGGATCGGTAGAGATACTATTGACGAGTGCCATCCGATCATCATGGACCTAGAGGGTTAAAATGGATTAATCACAATAAGACACTGAACAAGAGCTGTCAATTTGAAGAGCTCTAAATATATGGAAAACATTCCACATTACTTGAATTATACACAGCATTACAGACATCAAAGAATTGGTAAATATCAAAATGTGTTACTACCAGAATGCATAATGTTCATGAGTGTTCATCACTCAAACAGCAGCCCATCTTTCTCTATCATCTCAAATACTCAGGAAATTTGATGACACAGCTTCAGATCTTTAGTGTCAAGACAAGTATGGCAAGAATTCAGAAACAGAGAAACATGTACCTCCTACTACTGTGAGACATAGACTATGTAATTTTTATCTTATTATGATAAAAATAATAACATCACAGGAAGCATTATTTGACGTGTACACAACTCATGAAAGACCTGAATCAGTATAGAGCATACATTGTAGATTATTCATAACAAGTGATAAATGCATGGTTTACCATTCAGGAACACAAGCTTAGGTAGTTATTACTGATCAGGAATGGCAAAGGATAAGTGCACTATGTGTAGCAATAATGTTACAGAAACAAAGGTCTTGTTAATGTATCAAAAAGATAATTCCTGCATCAGCAAATAATAACTACAGGTACATGTCTAATGACTTCAACAGACATCTAGTAGTTACATGTGCTTGAAGTTACATTATCATTTTTTTTTTTTTTGTATGCCAATGTTGCAATAACTACACCAAATGCCATTTCTGTAGACTGTATGGTGGTACATTTATACCATGGTCAATATGGCCATACTAATGTATGATGGTACACACAAACATCCTGGCCGATTGAACAATAAGAAAGAAAAAAGCGCATCTAGGGAAGGCCATGGCTGGTTTACTCAAAAATTTTTCCTTGTATGGTACTCTCCTGGATCCCGTATTACTGCAGGCTGTAGCATAGCCAATGTAGGATCCACTATTATATTGCTAGTATGTTAATCCCTCATGTAATTTTAAACCTTGCAAACTCTCACACTAACCTTAGTCTGCACTTTATAATCTAGACCTAGGCCTACGCCAAATAATTGTGACCCGCCACAGCAAAAGGATCCGAAAGTAGCTGACGGCTGTGCCAAGAAAATCGAGTTTGAAACTGGTCAAAACCATCAAATTTCTGTTTTTAACATAATTTTTTTAGTCTAATGTTTTGTCTATCATCTGTCAAAATTTCAAAGCTATATGATCAAAGGGAAGGCAAGAAATTTGCGTTTTTTTTGGGCCATGATTTTCCAACTTTCAATGGAACGGAAAAGTGTCCGAAGATTTGGATTTAGCGCTGCAGATAGACTCCGCCCCTCGCAACGAGGGAGTGATCTTATTGGTCAGTGCAAGGCTGTGACTGGTTGTGCGTAGACCGCTGGCGCTAAGCTGGAATGAACAAAGCGGAAGTTGCTAGGGACATATCTTCTAGAGGTGTAAACTGTCTTACACTGTACCTCCCCTTGATCACGTTTGCGTCTGAAGGAAAACTTTGAAGGTGGTTTTATTGAAACGCTGATTTCCTAGATCACTTGACATGCTCCCATAAAATTATCATTATCTCCGCAACTGAGTACTTTTATGAGTTGTGTAGTACATGAAATTACAGCGGAAGAGTAAGGGAATAATGTCGTGTCATTTTCAGAAAATCAACCTCCCCCAACTTTCAGATCCTTTTGTTGTAGATCTAGCGCCCGTAGCGGGTCACAATTTATTTCAACTTTCCTTCATCAGAACAGAGGCAATATATGAAATATTTCTGACACGTACACATTCATTCTATCTCCTTGCAGATTAACCCCGGGGTGCTCCTTCACACATTTATACTGTGGACGCTTTGCTTTCGGGCTGGTTGCGGTTACTCAGTCTCAGATTATTTAAACGCTCTTAGACTAGAGTCTACTACAAGTAAGCAGCTGGTCAATTAGCTACACGCAGCCGCTGTAGAGACAGCGGCTGCACCTCTATTCCTTCGCAGACGTTGTCATTTTTCAGTGTGGTTGTGCGACTCCTTCATGAATATCTTTATTAATCGTGGAAAACTAAAATACAAGGAATTATCGTAATCTATGATAATCATTCAATAATCGGTATGCGATTTTTTGTTTAATTACGTCAAAAACTCACCGAAATCTGTGGCTGAGATCAGGTCTGTAAACGTCCTTATTGCTTCACTCCTCATCTGCGTGTTATTATGAATGGCATTCACTCTCGTATACTAGTACTACAACGTACAACGTAGGTAGTCGGAGAGGCGCCCTCTAGCTAGTATACGAGAGTGAATGCCATTCATAATAACACGCAGATGAGGAGTGAAGCAATAAGGACGTTTACAGACCTGATCTCAGCCACAGATTTCGGTGAGTTTTTGACGTAATTAAACAAAAAATCGCATACCGATTATTGAATGATTATCATAGATTACGATAATTCCTTGTATTTTAGTTTTCCACAATTAATAAAGATATTCATGAAGGAGGCACAACCACACTGAAAAATGACAACGTCTGCGAAGGAATACAGGTGCAGCCGCGTCGCTTCGCGACAGCGGCTGCGTGTAGTTACTGGTCAATATCAGTTCGGGAAACCCACTCACAAGGGGGGCCCCTCCTTATAAGTAACCCGTCCCCCTTATAAGTAACCCCGTCCCCCTTATAAGTAACCCCCGGGGCACCCCTTATAAGGAGTCTCCACGCTTTTTTGCAATGCAACGCGAAAATGAAAGGACTGCGGCAATTCGCTTGATTATGTCCATAAAGCTTCACAAGTTTCCTAGTTACTCACGAAATTTGAGCAAAATCGGTTTGAGGCATCATATCTAAAATCATGGATTTAAATGCGATGTCAAACGACCCATGCGAATGCTGAAATGTGTGCGATTACTGGCGTGAGTGTCGCCAGGCGCGGCGGCGCAGCAATGTTTTGAGTGCAGACGTGGCGACTGACCTCCGTACTCAGTCGCCACGTCTGCACTCAAGCATTGCCGCGCCGCCGCGCCTGGCGACACTCACGCCAGTAATCGCTCGCATTTCAGCATTCGCATGGGTCGTTTGACATCGCATTTAAATCCATGATTTTAGATATGATGCCTCAAACCGATTTTGCTCAAATTTCGTGAGTAACTAGGAAACTTGTGAAGCTTTATGGACATAATCAAGCGAATTGCCGCAGTCCTTTCATTTTCGCGTTGCATTGCAAAAAAGCGTGGAGACTCCTTATAAGGGGTGCCCCGGGGGTTACTTATAAGGGGGACGGGGTTACTTATAAGGGGGACGGGTTACTTATAAGGGGGACGGGTTACTTATAAGGAGGGGCCCCCCTTGTGAGTGGGTTTCCCGAACTGATATGTATTATTCTTGGTGGTATTCATGCTCAATTAAGGCCATTAGTCTTTTAGCTCTCTGGGCCTAAAATAAATTTGGCAACTGACACTATTAAACTTATAATACAGCTGCAACTGCAGCCAAAATTTATCATTTAAATTTCGTTGTACGCACCAGGTCTAACAAGAGAACAAGCATTTGAAATACATCTGTGTCAATCCCGTGCCCTGTACAGGCTGTGCCCTTTCAATTCAGAATTCATTGAAGAAGATTGAAAACATAATATGTATTTAGATCTACATATCCTTTCTTAAATGAGACGATCTGCTCAGCCTCACAGCTGGACAGGACATAACATTTCAGCTGCCCGGTCGCCGGTATCGCGGTACACACCAGCTGCAGCGGACCGCGGGCCTGGCCCACTGATGAGGGGAGATCAGTGGCCTGGCCCCGCAGCGGCCAAGGTACGGTACCGGATGACGGTGTTGAGCTGAATGAGCGCTACGTGGATATCAAGTCAAGTACACTAATCAAGAGTACTTACGTGGTCCGAATAGATGTGTCTGCTTTGCGCTGCATTGTTCCGCATAAGAATGAAAATTTCTGTTAGACTTCTGCTAGCCATCTTGCAGGGCAACGTGTTCCGTAAACACCGTTAAACTATAAAATTCTAGAATTTCAATGGTTATAGTCGCTTCAACTGATCCATATTGACATGTCGAATTCTCAAATTCAATTGTCGCTAGAGGGCGGTGTGTATGTAAAATTGCTTCTTTTTCTTTCTGCTTCCAGAGCCAACCAAAATGTAAGCGCAAGTAATATCGCGTAATATTGTTATAATATACTCTTTACACAAAACTTTTGTGCCCTTTAAGCGTGTGGTAGTGTTTTTTAGATATGAAAAAGAGGTTTCCTCGACAGAAATATATAAAATGTCCAAAAGAGTTTGGCCTTCATCAACCGGGTGGTAATTGTGTGGTCCCACC
This sequence comes from Diadema setosum, assembly GCF_964275005.1. Taxonomy (NCBI): domain Eukaryota; kingdom Metazoa; phylum Echinodermata; class Echinoidea; order Diadematoida; family Diadematidae; genus Diadema; species Diadema setosum. The sequence goes on along the minus strand of NC_092693.1, from coordinate 2,082,571 downwards.
TATTGAATTATATGTAATGTCACATATAATCACGTGTAACAATATCAATCAATGGGAATGTCAATGCGAGTCGAGTCGTCGATTGTCCGTAGCACACCTAATTATTAATACCTATAGGTCCTAGGGCCTAGGAGCAGTATTTGAAATGCGAGTATTATTGCTAATGCTATGTTAAAAGTAAAGCAGAAATTGAGTTATTGTGGTGCCAGCGTCTAGCGCCGCATTAGCGGTATGTAAATTAGGTGTATACAGCAGTGCCCAGTGAGGCAGTGCCAGTGGTTTATTTTTCTCAGGCGTTAACTATACACAGCCCAGTCGCTGTACATGGTACGTCGCGTAGCGTAACAGCGTCTGGTCGGGCTACTCAGGCGTGTGTCGGCAAATACTGTAGACAGTGTCACTGACAATGACATGCTGTATTTGAATGCTGCCTTATCAGTTGCTTATGCTTTTATTTAGAATAGATCTAGCAACACCGCTTAGTCGGGGCTGCCAACTCTCACGCGTTGAGCGTGAGACTCGCGCAATTCAACCAATTTTGACTGTCTCACTGATAAACGAAATCTCACGCTAAACCCCCAAAATGAAACGTACATGACTACAAAAATAAATATATCTCTAAATTCTCTGATATTCCGAATATCGATATGCTCAAGCCCAAAATTTCGAGATTTTCCCGTGCGGGTGTAAAGCTTAACCAATAATAATCGTTTTCGATTGGATTACGATTGGTTTCTACCTATACCTCGTGAGCGTAGCTTGTACTTTTGGCAAATTACAGTACATGTATGGCTATGACGTGTGCTTTACATCGCTTTACATACACTGACTGTGTGCGTAGTACATACGTACGTACGGCCGCACAGCAGGCCGCCAGGCGCTAGCCAGGAGGTCGCTCCGCTCCCTCGCAGTGTCTCACGCCAAACTCTCACTCAAGGTTGGCAGCCGTGGCTTAGTATGATGGTGAAACCAGGCAAGCCTATAAAAAAACAGCACCAAGGTTTGACCTCCCATGCCAATTTCGGCTGTGCGCAAAGGCATGGGTTTCGGACGGCATTATTGTGGAATTATATGGGCGGTTTGCTTTAACTGTATACAAACAGATCTGAAATAACTAGATTAAATGGTAATAAGGATTACTAATGTACCATTATCCTTTGTTTATTCTGAATTCTGCAGTGGTGAAGCCTCAAAATCAGCAGTATTGAACAAAGGATACCTTGGTATTCAAGTAACAAGATGCCGACTGTGATAGGATTTGAGGGCAGTGCAAACAAGCTTGGTATTGGCATCGTGAGAGATGGAGAGGTCCTCTCAAACCCACGACATACATACATCACACCGCCTGGAGAAGGTACTTGAATCAAGAATTCTCACTTTCCAAACATTGTATTGAAGCTATCCCTTGTGTGTAGACTATTGAGTATTCTGCATTTTCATATATCTGTGTTCCTTATGATTTCATGTATAGTATACTATATCTGTTCATCAAAAATAACAATAATGTAATGTATGCAGACAGTGGAGGTGTACATTTAAATCTTGCCATTTTTGGAGACTTGTCTCTTCCTTCTTCATATATTGGCAGCAACATATCCAATCCAAACTTTATTGTGTCTGTTCTATGAGTGCATCATTTCTGAAATATTTTTTCCCTTTTTCAATGAATATGCTTCAAAGCATAGAGAACATCCGAGTATACAGTGCAAATATGTTAGGCATTGTGAAGGGGCCAGGGTAGTTCCAAGGAGCTGCTGAATGGAATTATCACTCCAAGGTTCAAGGTTCAAGGGCCATGCACTGAAGATATATCTTGACCTCAAAAGTCAATTGAAATTTGGGAATTACTTGAAGTGATGTTACCCAGAAGAGCTAAAGACATTTTGCTAAAGGGAATTTTTGTAGAAACCATGAAAGCTGGTATTTTTAGATTCACATGAACTCATCACACCACTGACAGTTTCAACACAAATATTCTTTCCTTTTCTCGTATCGGTTTTCACCAACAGGTTTTCAGCCTCGTGATACAGCCAAACATCATCAGCAGCATATCATGTCCATTTTGAGGAAGTGAGTCTTTTGGGTCTGTTGGTCTTAAAGAATAATTGTAAACGTTATCAGCAGTTGCTTAGTACAAACTTTCCAAACTAATGTAACTGCCAACGTACATCATGTTTGTTTGAGTGTGTTTTGTTCTAATGTTTTGTTTGAGTGAGCAAGAAAAAGGCATGATATTATGTACTTCTGGTGAATGCAATGAATGTATGTCATACCAATTGACATTTATCTGTGACTTAATAAACTATTATGTTTCACAGATTTAATTCCATTATTGTGACTGTGTAGTGCCTTGTGTGTGGATGCAACTTGATTTTAGCAATAGGTAGCAAGAAAGCATAGAAATTTTTGTGTTAAACTCATAAACATCATCCTTGATTCCCTTTTCAGAGCTCTTGATGAGGCCAAACTAACACCAAAGGATATTGACTGTGTTTGCTACACAAAAGGTGAGTTTTAAAGTTTCATGTAAAGCCAATGGACTGCAGTGATTAACCCGTTGAGGACGAGTCCCGAGTATACTCGGGCAGGTGTCAATGGGAAATGCATGTTATAGCAAAATCAGTCCATCCTCAATGGATTAAAATGGCTTTGTTACTCAGCAATCCCATTTAAATCCTTTGTGCAGCATTTCCATATCTTCATTCAGAAGGACAGTAAATTTATATACACCTATAGGTGTACTTTAATACTTATACTCCTGTTACTGCTGCCATTGTATTAATTGTGTTCATACAGATAATGATTATAATTATGATGATAATAGCATGATTTTGAATGTAATGGAAGTAAACAATGATTATCATACCATTTATCTACAGTACATGAACAACATATCAAAATGTATTTCAGTGTTCATAAATTTGCAGTAGTCATTACAGTTGTATCTTAAGTCAGCTTTGAAAAAATTGTCTTGTTAATAATTTTGTTGAAATTAAGGTTTATATTCAATTTAGATATCTCACTTTTTTTTTCAAAGTTGGCTTCCATAATAGCCTTATATAAATGTTGATGAAGTTTGTGTGAGCTGAAACATCTTATGTGGTATCTTGCAACTCTGGGGAAATTTAGAAAACATTGCTGACAAGGTAATGGAAATATTTTTGATGTGTAGACATTGTCATTTTTCCCCCACAGGACCTGGCATGGGTGCTCCTTTAGTCTCAGTTGCCGTGGTAGCGAGAACAGTGGCCCAGCTTTGGAATGTTCCTATTATTGGTGTCAATCACTGCATTGGGCGTATCCTTACTCTACCTATCAAGTCATACCTAATTCCTTTTGACAATGGAGTTAACAGATTACTAAAGATACAAATGTATTATCTATAGCAGTGAATTTTTCCAGTAAGATCCGCTGACTAATATTTCAGGTTTTCAATGATCTTTAAGAAATGACTTTGTTTTCATTTGGAAAAGATGAAGACATACAGCCTGTAGAATGTGAATTGTACCTTAACTGGTGTATTGAACATATGGAAATCAGACATAGAGATGGGAAGACTGGTGACAGGAGCAAGTAATCCGACAGTCCTGTATGTCAGTGGTGGAAACACACAAGTAAGTAGCATCCAGATATGCAGAAAGGTAACCCTCTCTTTCAAATCACCATCGAAACCACAAATCAAGTAAAGCAAGTCTATTGCAAAATGATATAAAAGTCTTAGAGGGTGAATAATTCACAGCATTCGTTTTAATTCAAGCTTCTAAAACATAACATGGGACATCTGGGGGGTGTTTCATCAACGTTTGTCGGCGCTGACAAATTGAATCACCATAGTAACAGTCAGTGACCAGAGCATCTCAGCCAATCAAAACCAAGGATTTTGCTGAAATTGGTCAGCGCCGACAGTGGTCGGCGCTGACAAGCGTTGATGAAACACCCCCCAGGCTTTTCCTTTCTCTCTCTGACTCTCTCATTCTCTCCCCTCTCTCTCAAAAGGCAGTCAACAGAGGCTGTGAACATTCATGGAAAATGTAAAGAAATTTGAGAAGACTCTGATTGTCCTTGGAAAGAAGCCATATTTGTAGGCATCCAGAGAAACTGGTCATCTTTTCTTGCAGTTAATCCACTTCCTTATTTGTCTGTAAACATTGATGTTATGTCTACATCCGTAATTGAGGGGAATTTATAGAAGGAGGAGTTGAGTCAGCCAGTGTCAAGAGTTTTATTTGATGCTTACAGGATTGGCATTTCCACTTGTCAGAAGTTAACATATTTTGATGTCCAAATCAGGCCATATTTGGGTTTGCTTTCACTTGCCAGAGTGTTCATCAGGGTTTTGTGTCCATGCCATTGTCAGTGTTGCTGTTGCCATATTGCGTATTGATTTCAAGATAAGCTGTTGCATTTATCTCAACCTCTGACACAATTTTTTTTCTTGATATCTCAGATACTTGACATATTGTTAAAAGGATTGATCTTACTATGACAATGTACACATATGACTTTCGGAACATTTGTATTGTTTTGTATTCCTTATTTTTTATGCATCTGCTTCAATGAATGACAAAGACAGTGTTTAATTGTTTAATTTATTTTCATTTTTGTCAACCTTAGTGTATCAACATAGACCAATTTGCATATAGCTAATTTCATGTTGCTACGTGGAAGCATTAATAGAAAAATGACAAACAAAATCAACATTTTTTTATTTTTCTGTGACCTATGTATTGAGGCTTCCTATATTACCAATGTAAATAAAGCTTTCCAACTGTTGTTTTTCTTTGTCTTTCCCAACCAGGTGATTGCCTACTCACAGAAGAGATACAGGATTTTTGGTGAAACCATAGATATTGCTGTTGGTAATTGCTTAGACAGGTTTGCAAGAATACTGAAGGTAAAGATCATTATTGATATCAAGCAATTTTTTGTTGTGCTGAAATGTATAGATGTTGATTGCATGTTCCTGAAGTGAAGAGTGTGTTTGTTTCTTGATACTCATATTTGATAGGGTCAAATTGCACCCTACCAATTCTTCATCAAATTCCTTTCATCTGTACTAGATATAGATCAATATCAAATTTATGGCATTTCCAGTATTTAGCAGTAATATATAAAGTGTAAATTTTGTAACATGGTTTAAAAGGGAAAAAAGTAAGCACGTCAAAAGTGAGATGATTTTATACATAGAAGGTCTATGGGAGGCATTTTTGTCACTGTACATGTAAAGCCAGGTGAATAATCAGGCATAGACCGCCTAACAGCTTTTGACAATCACTCTGGTCCTGTGCCTGGGTTCACAAGTGTAACCCAGCCTCTGTATCACTTCCAAATCCCACCATCAGCCATTCCTTAACCTGCCTTGCCTCTCCGGTAAAAATCAAATATAGCTCATTTAATCAACAAAGTGATCTGTGATTACACCATAAGAAGACTTTATGCCGTCACTGTTAGTGCATATTACCGAAAGGTATTGAGTGGTTTCCCCTCCTTTTCTTGTGTCGATGTTTTCTTCTTCTTTTTTTCTTGTCAGTGCAAAGATAAACAGCAAGATATTTTAAGTGATGAGGAATGCTTTGACTTGACTAATGCTTGACTAAGAACGCCAATCCCACACTTATCCATTTCAGCTTTCGAATGATCCCAGTCCAGGATACAACATTGAACAGATGGCCAAAAGGTATTATCCTCTTCATACACTTTATTGTAGTGAGATAACCTTTTACCATATTAATCTTTGCTTCCTTTTCTTTTGTATGCAAGTCTTTCTGGTGCAAGTAATTTGCATTAATACTGTTCTGCCTTTAAAGCAAGTTAAAGTTTGATTACCCCTGATGAGATTTGTGACAAGTCCTTACCTGCCCTGCTGTAGCTGGTGTAGTAGTCAAAACTCTCTACATATTTTACTGTTTCGATTTCTCAGTCTTGGTATATCTTACCCAGTTATCTTGTTTCACCAATATTTATTATGCTGTGCATTCTAATCCCTCCCTTTTTATGCCCTCTGAAGCAGAGAGAAACTCTGAAGAACATGATATTTAATGGGTTGTTGTAAGTTAGCAAGTGTGTATGTGAGTAGATTCCTGGTTTCCTCTAGTATCATCCAGTGGACTGATACATAAATAGCTTACAGTTAAAGTTTCATTGGTAATCTTTGAGCTATCATAAATTTTGAGGTGACAGCTCATATTTTGAAGTGAGTGCCTAGTGAGGTATCATTTCTGAATACTTTGAGTGTGCAGGAGTCTGTGCAGTTCTGTGTATGGAGGTTTATGTGTTTGTATGTGTGTACAGTGTATGTAGGTTTATTTGTGTATGTGTGTATTTTCCTCAGAATATGCATCATTGTCTGTTTTGCACACTCTTTCAATCTTTTCTTTCAGAGGCGAGAAGTTCATTGAGCTGCCTTATGTTGTCAAAGGGATGGATGTATCATTTTCTGGTCTCCTATCTCACATTGAGGTACCGCAGACATGAACTTCTTTCATATTTTTGTTGTTTCTTCATCTTTTTATGTAATATTCTGTAATGTACAGGGCTCCATTTCACAGAAAGTTGCTATGATAGCAACTCTAGGTAGCTGCAATGGCATGTATCATGGTAGTGATGAGACTCCCACCTCCTGATTGGTGGTTGCTGCAAGAAGTTGCCATTCTGGCAAGAATTGCTATCATAATTGATGATATGAAGTAACTAGTCCTTGCACTATTTTTGCTTCAGCCACAAAGGTTAAACATGTTTTGGGGGCGTCAGTCTGTTTATCCCTCTGTCTGTCTGTCCACCCAAAATCTCATTTTGCAATTTTTGAAAAACAAACAACCCCCCCCCCCTCCTCCCCCCCCCCCAAAAAAAAAAGATTCAATGGATTTTTTCAGTACCTAGTCCAGATGGACTACATGAGGTGTAGGTATGCCAATGAGACTTTGGGCAAAATCCCGTAAGGTCAAGGGTCAAAAAATTTTAGTGTAAAGAGGCATTTTTCTATGCCTATTTTATACTTTATTCCTAAAGTGAGCATTTCGATATATTCCTCAGTTGTTTAAGGAAAATTCTTAATTTAAGTGCTTACAGCTAAAAACTGGGATATCTCGCCTCCCAAACATGTAGAACATTTCTCACTTTTGCTTTTTTCAGTGGAATGAATTTCATTTGTTGAACACTATTCCAGGTTTCATTGTAAAGTTTATTCATTGTGGTTAAAATCAGTGCTAATGTGCTGTGCAAAAAGGCAGAAATTAATTTGTGGTCACATTAACATAGCAGTTGGTTTCTGTAATAAATTTAGTCGGCTACTGAGAGAAAATTGCATTTGCTTCAACCACCAGAAGAAATGTAGCATGCACAGAGTAGGCCTGCAGATACAGTTAAACTCGCCTAAGTCGACGTCGCATATGTCGAATAATCGCGTAAGTCGATGATTTTAAAAAGTCCCGATTTTTCCCCATTGACTTACGTGTATTAATTCACTCACAAGTCGAATTTTGTAAGTCGAATACTCGCCTAAGTCGATGAAATTCCAAGAACACTTTCACGGAAAAACCATTGAATTCACTGTGCCTAAGTCGAATAAGATTTTATCGTGTAATAAATCACTGTCATTTATTATTCATTATTTATTACTCATTATTATTTTGTTTGTCAGATGAGTTTGAGGTGACCAAAAAAAAAAAATGATCTAAAGTATCAAAATTCAAAGCGATCACACCGCATGCGATCGTTGAACTCTCTTCGTGTTTGGAGGTCCGCTGGTACAGCCCCGTCAGCTGTCGCGCTACGTACGTACGTACAGCGACTGGGCTGTGTATTGCTCCACTCGCAGTAAGGCATTCGTACAGTACACATGCGTTCATTTACATGTACAGTATGGTATTGAGCTTTGCAGTGTAGCTTGGCATTTGCAGCGCTGTACAGTGGAGTGGTATGGATGAAGCTGCTGAGTTTTCAAAGCGGAAAGTAGGGGGAAAGTTACGGGCACGGGTAAATCAGAATTGCACCTCTACACGCATTTCAAGCCACAGTATGGTAAACTGGAATCAATCACTGCTCAAATGTCGTTCATATTCACTTCCCCAAGGTTTAACAAGGGTGTAAAGTAATCGAACCTGTGCCAATACTATTGCACTGTCCATACAAAGTTAGCCGGGGCCCTGCCGGGCGACCCGTGCTGCGGCACACCGCTCCAGCTCTCGACTTCAGAGTAAACAACATACATGTACATCATACATATGTACGTGTGGTGTAACTGTAAGTCGATTTTTTTTGACTTACGCACAAGTCGAAAATCGCCTAAGTCGATGTGTTTTGCTCAGTCCCGAGAAGATCGACTTATGCGAGTTTAACTGTACATAGGTTACAGATTTGACATATGCTATTGTAATCCCAAATGTTATTGTAAGATGGAATGTGCTTGAAATTAGCAGGGAATGCATGAGTGGGCTGCTTCCCCAGAGGCAATATACTACTGTTGAAGTACAAACTGGATCAGCAGGCTTGTTTTTTTCATGTTGGGCCAATGTGGATAGAAGACAAGTATTTAAGTAAGTTTTTCCATGTCACAAAAGAGAGGAATAAAAAGGAAAAAGGAAAGAGAAGTTGATGGTGAAATATGCTAATTCAGTAGACTGGGACATTCACGAAACTTTCTACACCTGGAACCATTTGTCTGTTTATGGGCTGGACTATAGTTTGATATCAGTCCTGAAATGTTTTCATGCTGTCTGCGATTACTTCCCTTCAGGATGTAGCTCACAAGAAGCTGAAGAAAGGGGAATGCACACCAGAAGATCTGTGCTTTTCATTACAGGTACAGCAGTGAATGATAGTTTTGTTGGGTTTATCTCTGTCTCTCTCTCTTTATCTATCTATCTATCTATCTATCTACTGTACGAGCTGAAATTTTCGCGTCCAGATATTTTCGCGAATTTCTACTAGGAGGACATTTTCACGTGTTGTTAATTTCGCGGTTGCGAGGTCTAACTGTACTTATCTATTCGCACGTTGTTATTTTCGCGTGTTGTTATTTTTGCGGTTCAAAGGCGATTCGCGAAATTCGCGAAAATAAAACCACCGCGAAAATTTCAGCTCGTACAGTATATGTCTGTCTGTCTGTCTGTCTGTCTATCTTACTGTCACTCTCATATTGGATGTTCAATCCAAAATGAAGTACTGAGTATCTGAAATGGAAAACAGATAAATCAAAAAGGGCATCAAGTGGCAACACTCCTTAGTGTGTGAGGATTTCATTGTATTCTATACTTGCTTTAAAGTCTGTAAGACGTTTTTCACTGCTCTATCATCCAGCTAAGAGTAGGAGTTTAATCTTATCATCCGGTGATTAATTGCATGTTCCCCAAGATTTATCTGCTGACCAGCGAAGGTGCCCTGAAAAGTAGTGCCATTGAAGAGGGCTTATGTGATACTTCTTTAGTTATGTGGTAATGTGATAGCCTCCGTGAAGGACTTTGGCATTGTTATGCAGCATAAATCAGTTTGTTTCACTTTCATTACATCACATCTGGGCTTTGATGGGCGAGAGTGTCACTCAAATGCCAGTGGAAAAGCTTGCCATATTCATTTTCACAGGCACATGAAAGTTAAAAATGTTCACCTGCCGCTCGGGCTGTAGGGTAGTATTCTGACATGTTGAAATCTTATATGCAAGCATTATATCTAGAAATGTATGTGGCAACCTCAAAGCTTGGCCATCCCTTGCCCAACACAGCAACATCTAACATATCATCGCTGTGGTGACAAGACCATGTATTTCAAATTTTGGTGAAAATCACTCTTTTTAAATTGATTATTAGATCATCGGTTCCATGATGTCCAGTCAAAATCCTGGCTGTCTTACCCCAATAATGAGCCACCACAGCATGTTAAAGGAAACATGATCTCATATGCCTGAGTGTTTTGGATGCAATGTGTTTTCAATCTCCTGAACTTTGGACATTTTTTGAGGTATTAGGTTTTGTCACCCCAACAGTGATATGCAAACTGGATTCAGAGCACTGAAGTGTTCTTAATTCTTAAATGGATTAATCAGCATGGTTGTTATTTATCTTGGGAGAGAGGTGGGGAAGGCGGGTAGTGGGGCAGAGTTGTATCCATGGATGTAGATACAGGAACATGGATAAAACTGTCTTACTTTTCTCCTATTGTGCAGGAAACAGTGTTTGCTATGCTAGTGGAGATCACAGAGCGTGCCATGGCACACTGTGGATCATCAGAGGTCCTCATCGTAGGAGGCGTTGGATGTAAGTACATGCATGCAGACTGGGGATGTGGAAGGTCACAGGCCCAGTATTTCTTATCCCTCATACTCGTGTGTCTTCTATTTTGTTTTGTCACTATATGTACACACTAACAAGCCATGATGTCTTATCTCTAATACATATAGCAGCATCTACTCTCCATATGTTGCTGTATGTGTAGGACAGATGGATATTTAATCACGAGTAGCCAACTTAGATTTGTACGTGTATTTATCAATCAAAACTCTAATCTTACTTGCACTGAATGCTACCATTCATGTGCATGTTTGTAGGCTGTTCACTAACATATGACAGTATTATTGGTGGTAGATTTATATTTTTCTTGCAGGGTAAGGGATTTGGTGTATTTGCTGATTTAATGAATGTTTGTCAAATTACCAAAAAGAAAAAAAAAATCAAATAATATGCAACTTTAGAGAAGCAAGGATGGTTTTGTCACCAAGAATTTTCTGATATTTGTATCAAAATGTTTGTCTAATTTGTTTTGTAAGATATGTTGAAATCTTGAGTGATACAATTGAAAATCAGTTGATGATTTTAGGGTTTTTTCGAGATGGTATCATTTTGCATAGCAATCACCTGTTACTTTTTAATACTCAGCATGATGTTACAATACTACGATTGAATCAGAAGCTTTGTAGCTTTTGTTCCTGTGAAGCACATAGACAGATAATATTACCTTATGTAATGTGAGCTGCAGATAGATCATAGTGTTGTGATTCTGCTAGAACTGTATTTAAGAGAAACTCCACTCCTTTTTAGGATAATTAAAGGAGAAACTAAAAGCCAAATGAAATGGCATAGATTTCCTTTAAATCAGATGACATCATCAACTCTGCCAGGTTGCATAATTATGTAACTATGACTAATACCATTGCTTTGTTAAATTTGGTGAAAAATTCAAAATTCTATGACATTTTCATTTTCGTTCTAGGTAGATTTCAGTGAATCTTTCAATGCTCAATTTCTTTTTGTCACTCTACTAACTTTAAAAAAGTCAATCTGAACATGGAGTGAAACGTCTCTTGACTTTATACTTAACCCCATCATTCCCACTGGTAAGCTGTCTGTGTGCAATGTCCCTGGCTTGTTGAGATTGTGGTACTCAAAGGGTTGATTACCAGCTTGAGTGAGTCACTGATGTCATTTTCCACATAATGCCCTCTACCTCCAGGCAATGCCAGGTTACAGGAGATGATGGGAAAGATGGCGGAGGAGAGAGGAGCGTCACTGTGTGCCACGGACGACAGGTGAGGACTGATTTGGTCTCATCTCCGTCTTTGGTCATAGAAACAAGTTCGGGATCACACATCTGTTCTCTTCTTTTTCTTTTTAATTATAAGGGACCCATTATGCTAAAAGGGTTTGTGATGTTTTGTAAGATACTATGATAGGAATTGATGGATCGTTGCTCTTTCTGTCCACAGATGTCTACTTCGTGGAACCCGTAATTAATCAAGAAAAAAAAATTGCGAGTTTCACTTTGGACTTAACTATCATTGGTTATCACCTGTTGTTAAAGTTCAGTTGTATCTTGTAACTGATTAAATTGTGCCTGAAGGTTGATCCGACTGAATTTATTTTTCCGTGTGTGGTCTGAATTGATAGATACTGCATTGACAATGGGGCTATGATAGCACAGGCTGGCTGGGAGATGTTCAACTCTGGGATCACCACCCCTATGGAAGAAACATGGTGCACGCAAAGGTAACAAACTATAGGAGAAGCAATGTAAACTGACTTAAATTGTCACAATGTCAGTTGCTGTAAAGCGAGGATATTCTTTGCTCTTCACAGCAGCTGAAAGACATCATTCCATTTTCTTGTAATGTACAGGGGAAAATAGTCAACTGCAAGGATAAAGAAAATAAAAGTTGATTGTAATTTCAAATATCTAATATGAGATTCTCTTCTCATTTTTTCCGTGCTTTGATTTTTATTTCCAAATTCTACTTTTATTCATAAAAGCATTGTGTATTACTTAGTGCTTTACGAGAATGTCGAGTTTAATTCATGAACTCTTGTCATAGTATGGCTTTTAGTGGTAAAGGGTAGATATTGATGGGTTATTTATTGTGTATAACATTGCATTTCTGGATGCAACACCAGACAGTGATAATGAAGATGTGCTTCTACAAATATCGTGTGTATCTATGTTGTTGTTGTTTTAAAGAAAGAGGAGAGAAAAATTGGGGCCCTATACAACAAATAATTTGCCCCAGACAATACTAGCATAAAACAAACATAAGAGATATTAAACAAGAATATTAAATATGCCATGATGTCTCCACAAGGGAGCTCATAATGGACATCTGTGCAAAGGAGCTCATACAGTCTCCACGTGGGAGCTCATATATACAACTATCAAATATTAATTATTATTGAAGTAATATTATCCAAAACCAAAAGTAATAATCATCTATGATTAATGTAATCATCTATCATTAATGTAATCATCTATCATCATATCGTCTATGATTAATGTAATCATCTATGATTAATGTACTAAATCATGTATCAATGATTTAGCCTCAAATTCCCTATGCAGTGTAGTGTGAAAGTCATTGCCTGGAAAGCAGGTAGTTCTTGAACCAGAAGTGCAGTAAGTTTTGTTGATTAGGTGACCAGCATAAAATCAGTAAATCCTCAAAGTAGTCGATGCCATCATGATACTCACTTTTACCTCAGTTTTATGTACATGGTGTTAGTGTATCCATCTTCTGTACTGATTGTAATGTCTGGTTGTAAATTCAAGCAATGATGTTGGTTTTCTCCATCAGATATAGAACCGATGAAGTGGAGGTAGCGTGGCGGGACTGACGACATCCAGATCACCCACCAGGTATCATCCCTGGCTACAGGAGGCCACCTCAAATGTTGCCTTTGACCTTTGAACTCTGGTGCTTGATTGCACTTTTTGTTGCACCATGTTAATCTGCTGCGTCATGTCCAGGAGACACTGAATGTTGCATTCATCATGGCCTGTCCGGTCACTTCTGAGTGAACCCTTGCAACTCCCATCCTCTACTCTCCTGAAAGAATCACATTTTTCCTCCACATCAACACACTGAAACTGACTGTGATTCCCTTTGGTATTGTGTGTTGTCCTGTGGAATTTTTCTGGCTATAAACAAAAATAAAAGTAAAGAAGTTCATCTGAGATCTGACAGAACAGTTGCGAACTTGTCGCAACACAGGATTTTCCATGGGTTTGGAAAAAAAAGAATTATATTCCACAGCCCTGATCACAGTTATGATTATGGAGTTCATCATATTGATTACTTTACGTTCTACCCTTCCCGTAATGTCCATTTGAGTTAAATAAGTTTGATTATGATTTGTATAAATTGTTAGGGACCATTGCAGTCCTCTGATATTTCTCCTTTCAGCCATATCAAAACAAATGCCCTTTCCCCCAAGTGAATACCATGTCTTTTGACAAGTTTTTAACTCTGTGAAGTGTTTGGACACACTGTACCCCAGGGAGAATGGTTTTGTGGTACAGATGTTTTTCAACAAATGCAGAAAAGTGCTTTCAGTTGATTATGTAATGTCTTATCATTGTTCATTTCTTACAAAATCTTCCTCCAAAAGTGAATCATATGCAATGTGTATATATGTAGACAGACAGCTAGATATATATACAAGTATCTGTAAATATTTGTATTAGGGATAGGATGAGAGTCATCGTTCTTATTGCACAAATGCACAGGTTGTGAGACTCTTTTGTTTCAACCTAGTAAGTCAATGACAGCCCACATCAAAATGAAAAAAAAAAAAAAAAAATCTTGTTTTGGAAATATTGAGATACAGCTTGTGATGTAAATATAGGAACGTTGCAACATGCTGGAATACCAGTAACCGTTGCATTATTTCCTATATGTATATTTGGAGATTGCAGTACAGGGACAACCCATAGCAAAGCAGCCACAGGGAGCACCAATTTTACCTCGTTGTAACCGATAACTCAAAAATGTGCAAACAAGCTTGATGTAACAGGTTTCCCCGTGTGAGATGTAATGTCTGCAAAGGTACTGTAAAACCAAACCAGAAATGTTTATATGCATTTTAATTTTGCCAACTTCGCGAGAGCCAAGATTTGCGTAATTAAAGTGCATGCGAAAGTTCCCGTCTATGCTCTATGCATTGAATGCCAGTGGCAATTTGTGAAAATTTCATGAGGCGAAAAAGGCTGTTGGCTCCAATTAACGAAAATTTCATGCCACAAAAATATCTTGTTTTACAGTAGTTTGGGGAAGGATGTTAGGCAGCATCCCTGTTTCACTTCTTTTTTTACACTGAAGAACATGGTTCTACACCAGCTGGTGAATGCCCTGTGTGTCAAAAATCACACATGAAGTGAATGGGTCATCAAGCATACTTATTGTGGAGGTCCATGCCACTTGAACATTCGGCATAAATTCATTGTGTGTGTTTACATATACATGTATGTCTGGTACTATTGTAGGGCAGAACAGGGTGAATAGAGTCTGTGTACAGAATATTTGTCAATTCAAATTATTTATTTTTTCAATTCAAATGATTTTATTTTTAAATAAAATCATTTGAATTGAATACCAGTAGAATATTCGTACATTTTCCCTTTCCTTCTTGTGTAAGAATGCAGCTTGTATAATAAATCTCCCTTTTTAGGAAACATCAATTTGTGTGTGTGTGTGTGTGTGTGTGTGTGTGCTCATTTCATTGGGTATTTTCGGGTATTTTCATGGTTCTTATCCCTTGAAAACTATCAATGAGGTGTGTAGCCGTATATGAATATGCTCACATGTATACAAATTTTTATGTACAGACTATCTGTAGCATGCCTAAATCTTGCCCAAGCAAGCAACAAAGTCAACAACAACCAACCATAACAAAAGCATTTAGCCCCCATTCCCCCCCCCCACAAAAAAACAAACAAACAAGCAAACATGTAAAGAAGCAGTTATAATAATAATATAAATGCACTAATTGCTGTATCTGCCTTGTGAGAATGACAAGGGTGTCTAATGACAGCACACCAAGGAAATGGGCTACAGAAAACTAAACATTGTATTTCATTATATTTATGTAGTGTTTGACACAGCCACCAGTGACTGATCACTTTTTGATATTTATTATAAATCTTCCAGAACTTTTCAAATATTTAAACAAAAATTGGGTTTGTTTCATAAGGTATCTTCCTGTGGCGCAAACATCCTTACCATACATGTTGTGATGCGTTTCCTTGCTGATCACTGTAAAAGTGGAAATTTTGTGGTTGTGTTTAGCTAGAAACTACATGGTAGCAAGAAAATCTATGCATGGAATAATTTTTGCTTGTTACATGTAACTCTATTCAATGTGTTGATTCCGCAGAACTGAAAACACACGAAATTAAAGGGATTGTGTAGTTTTGGTTGAGACCTAACTTCAGGTTTCTAACATTTTCTGGTGAGGTAATGAGAAAGCTTTTATGAAATATGAAAGAACATATAATTCCAAGAGGAATTCAACATTTATTTGATGAAAATTGGTTTTGAAATGGCTGAGATATCCAAAAACAGAGTAAAACAAAGCGATCTAAGTGGTTTCTTGATATCTCGCACAAAGTTAAAAGCCCAATTCTCATCTCCACCAATACTATACCATCCCTTTAATCTTATCAAGCCAAGCACACAAAAAATTACTCGTGCGAAAATTTGCACTTTTACAGTATTTGTGCCATTTCCGAATCGGTACACTAGTTAGATCTATGAGTCATTCCAATTTTCTTAAAAGAGAGTGAGGAGGCAAAATAAGAACACCAACACTTGTGACATTCACACAAGTTCACTTTTTTTTTGAAACATTACTCTCATGAAGACATTTTATTTATCATAGAGACTGAACAACAAAAAATAAAACTTGGATAAGGCCAAGTGGAACCGTCCGTACGATTCCCGAACAAAATGACACCTACGTAAAACAATACAAAGTCATTCGTTAATATAAAATGCATGGTGCACACTGTTTTCCTCAAATAGTCTGCATCTCAAAAATGGAAATAAGGTTTCAAACCAGCATACATTCAGTATACATTGTATCAAAAGAGACAGGGGAGGAGTATTAAGTTTTCAAGTTGAAAATACTATATTTCAAAAGGAAAAAAAAAAATCAAATTGTCTCCTTTCTTGTGGGGCATAGAAATACTGGTACTATCTACATGGGGTTAATCTTCTCCAGAATGGATATAGAAATATTGCTATACAATTATTCCACTACCTATTTCTTGCTGTGCTCATCGCGACACCTTACTTAGAATAAAAGGCATGACAACAACTCGTATTCCGACAAGCAAATTAAGCATGCAAACAAGCATGCGACTATTTTTTGGTCTTATAATCTGTTAGGATTTTTCTATTTTTTGTACAAAAAAAAAAAAAATATAACCCAAACATACATACCCTTGTTTGAGTTACATCAATTTCTCACTTCTCAATTACGAAGACACCGATAACTCTGAGTGCAGTGACATGATGTAGGTCACTGACAGAGTGAGGTTTAACACAATTACAGATTTCCTTAAAAAAGCGAATAGTCCGTCACTGGCTAAATGAGAGAAAGATTCGTAATAAACATCTCTACATATATACTGTTGCAACATTTCTTCCTTGAACAACATGGCAAATATATACTCGGTTTTATATACACCACTGTACAGTCTTTACTTTAGCGATACATAATATGGCGAGTTTATGTCCACAAATGTGCAATATCATCTCTCCGATTTCATCCACTATGATATACACACACACCTAAAAATAATAAAATATAGTTGGCTTGAGATCAAGAGGAAAAAATCCAGATGAGACCTTTTGATAGAATTGACTGGATTTAAGTAAAGTCTGCTATTTCACGATGTAAGTACATTATGGTGGAGACATAAGAAATGCAAGGTGTACCCAGCTCTGTAACAGTTGTGTGTGTGTGGGGGGGGGGGGAGGGTTAATAAAATAAAACTTGCTCTTCAACACAACAAGAAAGTAAAAAAATTACTGTATATGCCATATATTTTGGGAGGTTTCTATTTTTGTGAACTTTGCGAGTCTGGTGCTATTCACAAATTTAACAGTATGCGAAGACGTAACGCATAGCCTGGCATGAATGCAACATGCATGCATACGCTTTTCCGTCCACTGATGTACACTACTGCAAATTCAATCATTCGCAAAATTGTTGGGAAGTCCCATTTCACGAACAATCAGACTCACTAAATATATGGCATATACAGTAGACAACTGTCTGCTGATGAATTCTTGCTTCGTGACAAAAAATGGGCTTGCATATATATTCATGAGTTCATGTGTATGTGTGTGTATGATTAAAAGTGATTAAAAAAACACTTTACAAGGGAGAGGAGAGCACAAATACAGCGAACAAGAAAGAAGTCAGTTACCAAACATATAAGAAGCTTTCAAAGGAGTGAGGTGCATTCCTTCTGGTGTCATATACATGTACGTGTACAAATGAGAATACTGGTATCAAAATGTCATGCATAATATATATATCCAGCTGTAATAACAGCTTAGGCCAACAAAATCCCCCAAATTACATGTACTTTTTCATTTGTTTGCTTCTAAAAAACTTTTTTTTTTGTCGTCAATCTGAAAATAGGAGTCATTATCCAGCCTTATCACACCGAGAAATTAACAATTTTAACTTCCATTTTGACCTTCACACCCACCTTACTGTATAACCATATTCAACATCCATGGCTTACACCACCTACAGTATGTGCATAGTTATTGTACACAAGCTGACTCGGCAACTCTACAATTCCTGAAAGATATTTCTGTTACAATGCATTATAGTTGCCAATGAAAACTATTTCCCCTTGTAGTTTTAGCCCATATCTTATCAATATTTTTTTTTTCATCCCTACAAGTGCCTATCCTCACCCTACCTTGTAAGACATTTATCGTCTTGACGCCATATGACAAAGGTTCAAGGCCAGTGTCTACATATAATGGTACGCAAGTTATCTCCTGAAATGAACTTGCCATCCAGGACAGTCGACATCACTACTAAATACTTCATAACATTCCAAACAACACAAATTCGATTTCAATGTCATTTGGGGTTGAGAAAAAGCTCCAATACAAGGGTTACATGACATATCTGCTCTTTTCCGAAACTTAAGATACAAAAACGTACATATTTACATTGCATGGAACAAGTAATTGTTCAATCAACAGAAGGCTTGTTCATTTCACATGTTTCATCCTGTGAGAACAACACAATACTAGTATTTGAATGTGCACTTTTACTGTTCAGAAAGTGCATCATACTTCAAATACCCATACATATCTTCTGCGCAGTCACGTTGATTCAAATGACGCAAGTTTCTGCAAGTATCATTTTACTGTCAGTAATACATTGTAAAACTATCACATCTCAAACAGTCATTTCACCATTGCAACATAAACATTAAAATTTCATTCTGACATTTTTGTTTGTCCCATAAATTTCATGACCCCAAGATATACAAAGAGAGGAAATACATGAGTATAATTAAATATAATCTGGCATTTGAACCAAAATTCAATTAAATAACCTCTATAATCATCCATCTTCATACTCATACAAATTGCAAAAACAAAACTGAGATTTGACAAAGAAAGCAATGAGAACTTCATGACAGATTTAAGACAATCTCATTGTGAAATGGCGAGCATTTAAGTACATCAGATTGTTTCATATTTCTGATTTGGGTTTTTCTTCAGTCTCTTTTTCCCTCTCTCTCTCTCTCTCTCTCTCTCTCTCTTCCTCTCAGTCTGTATTTTTAAAATTCATCCTTGTCATACTCTCTCTATCATACCCTTGTAATAGCTTTGCATCCTAAACGCTGAAAAGCAATATAAGCTTGATATTTCTCAATGAAAGACTATTGCATTGCAACTAAACATAATATATTGACATCCCAAAAGACAGAAAATATGAAGATGACAAAACAAAGCAGACTTTAAAAAAAGAAAAAAAACAAAACAACAACAACAATACAGACAGATGCCAAGACACAGAATCACACAAACAACAATATACCAGGTATTGCCCCTCTGTGCAACTACACAAATAATACCCCTTCCACATTTATAAGATATGCTGGTGAACTGTTATGAACATTTGATTTTTGCAACATTAGCTCAACGAACCCACCTGCTGTAAAAGAAAAAGACAAGAACAGCCCCCCCCCCAAAAAAAAAAAGTGACAAAGACTTCTGAAAGACTATATAAACTCTGACAAAAAGAAGTGAAATATGCAGAAACATTGCCATTGTTGCTTGTTTCACACTTCCCTGTTTTCCTTTGTGAAATGTCCTTGCATTCTTTCAATTATGATGTCACAGATCAGTATGTATAAGACAGATTCCACTGAAGATTGCAGACATCACACAATCAGAAAGACTTTCAAAGTTTGGAATAAAGAGGAAAAAAGAAGAAAAAGAAAAAAAAAAGAGGGAAAAAATACAGGCTTCACTTGAGTAACACACCACTTGATGATATTGCATCCTTCTCTCATGTGCTATTGCAAAATATAACACAGGATTTGATCATATACAAAAATCCATGCACTATGCAGCTTATTCCTCAACTAGACTGGGGGCCAGGTAAACATAATTTGCCTGTTATTCCTAAACTGCAAACAAGGAGGGGAGAAGGTGATGCCCTTCTCCTCTATGATGACATGTAATATTACTGTACAAATTGTCAACAATACTACAGTTGTAACTACCAGTAAATCTTTCTCTAAGAAGATAGAACATTTGGTACTAGTCTACAATTGGGTGAAATCTTTTTCCCATTCAAATTACAATATGAGACTTAACCCCTCCCCTCCCCCCTCCCATTACAAATCAGCTGGTTTAAGATATTTTCAGTTCCATTCAAGATGAACTTTTACTCAGTTTTCTAATTTATTCAGTGAAAGTATATGTGCACAATGCAAATAACATATCGTTATGAAGATACAATTTGGTTGGAAGTTGCTTCCAGGTCAAATAATGGTGAGCCATTTTGCCAATCAACCCTGGCTGATATGGTTCCAAGGCGCTCATCTTGATAATCCATGCAATGCATTTAGAGAATTACATCTTTTCCTACACTTGAAAATACTCTCAATATGTGATTTTACTCTTAGAAACCCATCAGAAAAGTGTTTCTCCCTTTCTTACCCTTTATTCAACCTTTTTTTTGTCGGTTACCAAGAGTCACCGATCAATTGAAATCATAGATGTCTTTCCTTGCACTCTTCCCCAATCAAAACAACAACGCGGCAGAGGAGCCTGCTCTAGAAGCCTGTAGTGTATATATGAAAACAGTAGATCCCTTTAACAGTGGTGTGATCCTTCCCTTCCTATGCCGCTCTTCCTTGATGTACATCAGTCAATACTGCGAGGAAGCTGTGAGAAGTCATTTCTTCTCACATGATGGAATTACTTGCAGTGATTACTTGCTCCCTTCCTTGTAAGCAGGAAACAAAATTTGGGGGACCTTATCTCTTTCTGAGGTGCACTGACAATCAGTTGTTGCTGACACAAGAATGTGAGCAGCTCTGATGGTGATTGCTACTGTGTCCTTCCTAGTAAAACATGGAGAGATTTGAGAGTGCTGTTGATAGAGGAATGAGGGCAAGTGATTGGGAAAACTGTGTCTGTTTTAATGAGGGCAAGTGATTGGGAAAACTGTGTCTGTTTTTAGTTTGCGGCTTCCTCAAGGCATCTGAGCAGACCCTGTCATTCCCATTGGTGTCAGAGCATGTGCGTTTCATCTAAAGCAAAAAATCACAGTCAGGATGCGTGCTTTTCTGCGGACCCTATACACATTTGGTTGAAAGTGAAAGAACATAATAATACACTGTCTCTTTGGAAAAAAAGAAAAGAAAAGAAAAGAAGCAGAAAGAGATAGCTCCATCCGACAGCTTTAAAAAAATTCCTATGCAACCTAGCGCTGATACATTTGTAAATGTCAAACAATGCATATAAGATAATTCTTAATTCCAGAGTAGGAGAATGAATTGAGAGCATCTATGCAATGAGATCCAACCAAGCTGGGCTACAGTCCCTCACAAGAAATAGATATGAAAAGTATATATAATATATATATATATTCCTCTCTGTATATCACACACACCAGACCAGCTGGAGTACAGACAACATTTCTCTGCATACTTGCCTTTTTCACCTTTTTCACGCAATGGAAATCTACAAGACTTTACAGTAGCAAAGAAGGGCAACAGTCTCAATATTGTGAAGAGACGTGGATTCTACACAGCACAAAATTTTGATCACATTAAGAGTGACAGTGAAAACAAAGAGACTACGAGCCATCATGATTACTAAATACATCAACTAGCTTGGTTAGGGATGAGATGAAAGCCAGAAAATGGATACTTAACAAGAACCAGACAACCTGGAAATTTTTCTGCGTTTCTGTGAATAGCCCTGTTTGTTTTATTTGCTTTTATGTAAGGATACTCTGGGCAGGAGACGAGATGTTTTTGCCACAATAACTCTGCAGCAACTACACCTCATATTTAATGGTTCTCTTGCAAGAAAAATGCACTTTTTTTTTTAATTGTAGGCTAGCAGTTTACAAACCCTTTGGATCTGTCTTTGATCAGCAAACTGCACATGACGAGTGCATTTATACCACGTCAAGTTCTAGAAAGTCACTTCGTTCATCCACACGTTACCCCCTTCAAAAAACAAAGGACACTAAAGCTACATAAAATGCACTTGTTCCACCGTGATGTCAGTTGCAACATTCAACCAAGACACAAAGACACATGAAAGTTACCAAGTGGAATGTTTGTTCATCCATTTCCTCATCCACTTATTGTAAATCCCGTAATCTGCATTGATACACACTAGATAGCGTTGATATGGCTTAATGTACTCATCCTTCTTTTTTAAGATGAAAAACCTTTGATGTCATGGGCTGACAGCCATTATGTGCTGAAGTGCGAGGATTCCTGATGGCCTTTCTACATCATGAATGCTATTGCATCTGACTTCCTGACAAAGGTGTCATATTCCAGCATAACGTAAATGTATTGATACCTCACAATGACAAGAATTTATAACAACCAGATAATCTACGGAGGATAGTGCCATAACCAACTCATCCTAACAGATTACAGAGACCACAAGCAAAATGGAAAAAAGAAGGAGAAATAAATCACTGATGATCTGACATCTAGGTCCTAAAATTTTCTCCAAACAGAAATGGCTCTTGGAATGATTTTATTGTTTTGGTCTCCTATATATTTAACTGGGTATAAAAAGATATGAAAATGCAAAGAATATAGCAAATGTCCAAAGCTCAGCATATCACACAATATACATACTTGTCGGAAGACGCTCTTGATACACATTTTTTTTTCTAAACATTTAAAAATTGGCGATTTCATCTGGCTCTCGTCGCTTGACTGGCCAAGTCTTCTTGAAAGCGTTTACAAATGGAAGCAGCCTGACTATGACACGACAGTGGTTAGTATACGTTCGCAAAGCTGTGGCTGAAGGAGTCATATATTGTTCACCTGAGCAAAGCTTGTGCTCAGCAATGACAGTGTTTGTCACCACCAGCTTACCCCATCTAAAGCATTTGTGCTCAATCTTATACTTTTGTTAACTTTTCTTCAAGCAAAAGAAGAAAGACGTATCTATACATTTATATGTGACCACTCACCACATTTCCCCTGATGTAACCACAAAAATTCAGGGTCGGAAAACTGCAAAATGCAGTAATTTCGCAGAAAACAGAATTTGATAATCATCTTAAAGAATTGGCAGCTTGATATCTTAACTATCTCTTATTGAAATGTATAATTTTATGAGTAGTTTGCAATTTGAAATTGTCACTTTTTATAAGACATATTACCACAGTGTTCTGAACTGATCTGTTGTGTTAAAAATCTACTGCTGCTTGAAAGTATCTCAACTTTAAGGCCATTTTTTTCTTCTTCTCCAACATGGCTGCTGGCTTCCTTTTTTCTGCCTGTGCTATTTTTTTTTCTTTTCCTGAATAAATGGGAAAAAATTGGAACCCCTACAGTTTCAAGAATTTGGAAGTTATAAATTATGACTACCATGCTAGGTGGCTGTGTCGGGTTTCTGTGGTGACAAGTCACATATATCTGCATTTATGCATACATTTATGTTACATGCAACATCATTTTCTAGGTTTCTGAGCTGCAAAGACATATAGCCCACTAGTTACGAGTTACAAACTTCATGCAATACTGGTAATAGATTTCTACCATATATGAATTTTATACCACAATTCAGGGACTCATATGGCATTCTTGGTCACGAAAAAGGAGCAACAGCGCATACAAGCATAATATCATTTCTTCTTTTGAAAGTTTAGAACAAGTTCTGCAAGCATGCTCATACATAATATATTAGTTCATTTCCGTGGCTCTTAAAATGGATATCTTAACAGAGTAGAAATCAACCTGAAATTGCAAATATCAAAGTACAACAGGAGGAAGAAAAAAAAATGTTTGGTTGCTTTCATTATACGATACTTAATGCACAAAAAAAAACTAAACAAAATAAACAAAATCAAATTTAGCCACAGACTCCCTAAATATCAATCCTATGAGCAAAGATCAAAGCAAAGCAATGCCCTTGTTCTGGATAAAACAGACATACACTTTGCATGTTTGTGTGTGTTTATCCACCTTTGTTCTTATTGTATTTTTTTTTTTAAAGTTGTGGCTAGTTAAGTATGAAAAGCCCTTGCATATAGGAACAGTTTTCTGTGCTTTAAATTTGGCATTGTCTCTGCACTAGTATGCTGAAAAGTTCAATAATTTTGCCCACTGTCTTGTTAGTGTGTATGTATGAGAGGACTGAACTGACACAGCTTCCATTTTTTCCCAGAATCAGTCTTTGGTTAACGTACGGCTGGTCCCTGGGAATATATACAAAATGCACAAAACAATCAATCTCGGAGCAGGTTCTTTGACCACCTTCTCTGTACGGCCGTGCAGCACCCCTGTCTATATATGGCAAGTTCTTGCAAGTTTTCTCATTGACTTTTTTTCCCCATCTCACTCTCAACAGGGGAAAAAAACAAAAACAAAAACAGCGGGCTGCAAAGAGCAGTCTCCCAACAACTCCAGTGGAAGGTTAACTTCTACAACAAAATTCAAGTCCACCGTTGACCTTCCTTGACACTTGTATTTAATGGTCTGTGTGCATCCGTTGTTTCTTACAAAACATATGCATATTAAAAACCACCAAACTATCATTTAATACTCTGCGTTAATCATCAGCCCGACACCTTTTTTTTTTTTTTTCATATTCAAGACAGAAACTTAAACCAAAACGGAAAAAAATTCTAGCTGATGATGCAGCAATTTCGACTGGGTTCCTCCCCGACAACCTCCATCCCCGAGAATCTCTTCATCTCCCCATCCTGGTTGTCATGGCGATCCTCCGTGACACCGGCGTCTCCGTTCTGACCCTGACTGTCCTCCACCTTGAAGTCGTAGCGCCCTGTCAAGGGGCGGATGCGGATTTTCGGGTGTGGCCCTTTCACCTGCTTGGCGTTGGACTTGTCGGTGGTGGCAGTGGGTTTGGATCTTGGAGTTGATTGTTCTGTGGTTGCCAGGACAAGGGGGATGCAGAAAGAGGAATCGGGATTTGGGCAAACACAGAGAAAACAATTCAGGTATCACGTTATAAATCTTAACAAGGTCATCTACGCCACAAATTCAGACTAGCGTAAATTTGTGCTGTAAATGAATTCTCTCATGCTTTTTTCCAATTGTTTCAGTGAAATAAGCATACTAGTCATAAATGAAATGTCTGATTTTTAAACAGCTACTGCAAATAACAAAACAAATGCAAGCTTCTATTTTCAGTCAAGCAAACAGTGCGACTAAAAGGGCTGTGCGTACACGGTGAACAGAATCTCTGGCAAAATTTTTCATCTTGGATTGGGCACTGTGGCTGCTCACAATGCGTGGCAACACACACTTCTACCACACTTATAAAGAAGGAGAGATGCAGTATGGACTAAAACTACACTTCCAATCACAAGAGTCTGTTTCCATGCACAACTACTTATTGAAGACAAAGAAATACTTGAAGACAGTTCAAAAGTTCTATTCTTTTATTTGGAAAAAAAAAAATGTAAATATACATATATATTCACAAAAGGAAATTTCAGATGTTATAAATTAGTGTTCTATATGAATCTCAGTGAATATGTTTCCAAATGAGTGAAATCTCGGCATGATGACACAAGGTGAAATGTGCCTACATGGTTGGACCGATGGACCGCAAGAGTGTCGATCAGGAATACTTGGGTGAATAATGTCATGTTATGCGAGCAACAGATCATCATGGCATAAAATTCAGCAGCTTCGAAAAAAAAAAAAGAAAAAGAAGAAAATGTCTAATGGAATGTAAATATGAAGTATAATTAGGGCATTTATTAAAAAAAAAAAATGAACAAGATGAAAAAACTTGCTCTCATGTTAGTTCCATATAGCATTTGCTCAATATCTTAATACTGTTGTGTAGGGTCAGTAAGTCCACCTGTTTAAATAAATGATTATTAAAACATATTCACAAGCAAACAACAATTGCAACAGCAGCTGACAAGGTACAATTGTAGTTTTGATGCATTTTTTCCATTTTTTTTTTTTTTTTGGGGGGGGGGGGGGTATATTTTGACATAGGACATTGGTCAGTGAGGCATCATTGCATTGCAGAATGACATAAATGCCAATGCAAGAACACAATGACATGGTCGAGTTGCTTCCAAGGGAAAATTTGAGCTTGCTAAGCACTCATAATTGCTCATCAACTTTGCTGTTTACATGGCTCTTTTCAAAACAAATAACAAACAAAAAACATCATTGCTTTTCCTGTATGGAGTTAAAACCCAACAGCATCATTTCACATACAAGTAAATCAGCAAGCGACATAGCTTCACTGCATACTTAAAATTCAAAAACAAAGCTGGCACTACATGAACAGCGAGTCTGATTCATTCACTGTAAACCTTGAACAATGTGTAATGAGAACAAATAGAGCAGAAAAAAAGCCTTGAAAAATATGCGATGAGATCAAACAGGGTAGAAAAAAAGTTAAATGAGGAACCTTGGGGGTTGAGGATATCCATATGCACCCACAGGTATGAACAACTAGTAGGCACAAAAATTAAGCTTCAGCATAACACTGGCATGAATAACAACTTAACACTGTGTATTACCAGTACAGTGGCAAAAAACAGTGGCTACACAGAATGCCACACAAAGTCAGGTAGCAGGATGGGGGTGGGGCATAGGGTAGGGTGTGGTGTACAGGGGTGGGGTAGGGTATGGGGTAGGGCAGGGGAAGGGGGTGGAGGTAGAAGGCAGTGTGAAAAATGTAGGCGCTGAATCATCTAAATAAATATTAATGTATCACTGTTAAAGGTGGACAATGGAGTTGGATGCAGACTGTATGTGGGTATACCTGGAAGGTCAAGGAAAAATCAAGGTACGATTTGTATGAATATCATCAGGAATACACACATGTATCCATAAACCCTGATAACTGTGTGACATTCAGTGCGGGAACCAAGTGCAAACGTGTAAGCATGGTGACTTAGGAGAGGAACAAAAGTGAACTAGTAGGGATGTGTGGACAAGAGCAAACAGTTACGCATAAGAATAAGTGAATCAACATACAGTTGACACCAAGACTTCACAAATGAAGATTTACTGGTTGATGTGATTTACCTTAGAATCATAGTTAATATGATAACATGTATAACAAGGAAGGAGAAGGCATGTAGTTCAAGAGGAGAATAGCATGCATAGTACGAAACACATTCACACACACAGACAGACACACTCCAGGAAAATTCAATAATGGCCATATGTTCAGTGCTGGAAATGATATACAGTTGTTTCTATTTCAATCCCTTTAGTTCATTTTGCTATCTTAATTACAATTCTAATTCTAATAATTGAATTTTTTAGTATCTCAATATTTTTACAAAAACTCTGAGGAGGAAAAAAAAGATGGATTTGATGATTTTAATACTGAATGAGAAAAGAGCTCGGTGGTAACTCTGTAGCAAAATAATTCATTGCTGTTGCTACTAGATGACAAAAACAAGTTGTCACATATTTGCCTGTGCGGGTATTTTGCAAAGGTGCAAAAAAAGAAAAAGAAAAAAAAAGAATATCAAGTCAACTAACCACCCCCACTCTAAATAAAAATTCTATATTTCTGTTGTTTTCCTTTCCTTAAAACCCTTTTCTGATAAAGTGTTGCACATTTCTAATCTAATCATAGAATAGGGAGGATGGGGGGGGGGGGGGATTAGCTGCTTATCCAGTCTCTACAGAAAGTTATCATATAATAATGTCCACTGTGCATGCCTGTCACAGAAATTATGGGTGGCAAAGCAGACGTGTGCAATTTCCCAAACATAATTATTTTTGTCAAATATGTGTGTGTGTGTGTGGGGGGGGGGGGGAGCTGTTTGCACTTCTTGTACACTGAGACTACATTCACTCTTTCGTCTTTGCTATTAGATGGACTGACATGATTTATCATGCTGATCTCAGTCCTTAAAAATTGTGCCTTGTGACTTTATCTTGTGTAACAAACTTTAGGAGAATCGGTTTGACAGACACAGTGTAAAGACATACTGCAGAAATTACAGCGAGTCTTGCCAACAGTCATTTCCAGAAGAGGGTGATTAGAAAGTGCACAACATAAAAACAAATTACATGTGAGAGTTTTAAGTGAGAGAGGGGCCAGTAGAACGACGCACGCTACATTGAAATTTGTTTCTCTTTCAAGCATCCACACTGCCCTCTTTAGACAGAACAAGACAGCTTTGGACTGACTGTAAAGAATCAAAAAGTGTCTACGCAGGAGGATGGGCATTAGGCATCAAATTTTTTTTTTTTTTAAGCCAACACACGGGCACATACAATTATATAACCTTGCAACATATAAATCCACAGGGGCACATCTGTCTGCGCAAACTGCCATTATCAAGACCATGGACCAAGCTGTGGTTATTATGTCATGCTGCTGCTTACAAGTTTGAAAAATGCACACAGCATAGGGTTGACACCGCAAAAAACAGTCTGTAAGCTGTGCGAGTATATAGGTGGGGGGGGGGCAGGGGAAAGTGAAAATAACATGTTGCTCTATTGCACAGAACATTTCACAATATATCTATGTTGATTTCTAGGCTACAATTGAAACTTTTATCACATTGTCTCTAGTCTACCTAATAATTATCATAGCTGGCCATACAAATGGGACAGTACCACATCCCCTTCCTCCCAAAATAAGAAAGAGTGTATCATTCCTAGGGACAAATTTGTATCTAGAAATCTATATGTGCTGATAGTGCTTCATGGTTCTATAAAATGTGAATTCAATATTTCCATAATTAATTCTTTTTATCAATTCGCTCCTATTTCATCTTTTACAAGAGTGTGCTACAATGCTAAGCTATGTTGTGCAGCTACCACTGTATCAGAAATTCTTCCTGGAATGAAATACTGAATCAGAAATTCAGCTCAAATCATTAGAATGTGAATAAAATTTGTTGGTAACTGAAATGTTAGCCCAGATAAAGGTGCCACTGAATATTAAACAATGTTGTAAAAGAACAGAAATAAAGAGTCACTTAGGCTGATAACAGAAAAGAAAATGAGGTTCTTTGTTAGAATAAGTGATTAATTAATTTCATGTGAAAATCATTGATAATGCGACAAAAACAAAAGAAATACTGATCACGGGTAAATTTGTTAATTATGGGTCAATTTAGATGTTCATCATAGGAAAAAGCAGGCCTTGCGGATCCATAAATTCTATGGGTAGGCAGGAAAATGACTGACTCAGCCAACATACAAAACCAAACCAATGTGTCCATATGAATGAGATGTAATGGCAGACAAGGTTACTGTATGTAGTGAAGATTCTTGACCTGCACAGACCCAATGTTAGATAAATGTCATGATGTTGAATCAGAAGAAAGTCTGATAAGTTACATCTATGAGTCTATTAAAGCCATCTTTACAGACCCAAACCCAAAGAATAAGTGAGACAACATAAAAGTAAAAATTCTACGTGATGTATGCTTCTGGGAAGGGGGAAATAAACAAATTATACAGAATTGAGTAATAATTGTAGGTGGTGGTATTTACATGCAAATATCGCACACTTTGAAGGTGGCTGAATTTGTTGTCTCTAGCAGATTCGACACCGAACCCACTTTCTTTCCCTTAAACTCTCATTGGACTTGCCAGCCGCGTCACCCACTGCCAGAGAATGATCCGAATCTGTTGGGGTGGAGAAAAACGGCGAGTGGAAAAGGTGACGCTGTCACTGCTGTGTAATCGTTATCAGAAGCAAGACATTGGGATGGGGTGGCAAGGAGTCATTCAATTTTCATTCAGACATCACAAACGGCTTCATCTCGTGGAACGCACGGCGCAGGATGGGCCATGGATTCTCAGCCCTTGAAACTCACAGACACTTTTCACTCTCATACATTTCAAAAGCCTTCATCAAATCAAACTTTATAGAGGAGCATTTTCTCGATCACATTTGTTTCAGCGGTACTTCTCTATGACATGTAATCACTTCAGTGAAATTAGAATTATTCAAAAGCTCTGCTAAAAAAAAAAAAAAAAAATCAGGCTTTGCAATAACCTTCATGCTACCTTTGTAGTTCAACACAGCAATACCTACAAAATCTTAATATCACTATTTTGTATGTCATATGGCCACAAACGGCAACAACACATGCATGGCTGACTTCAACAGAAACTAAAAATAAGTCTTGAATTACAAACATTTCTTTTCAAAAATCATCATGAGTAGAATTGCCATCGAAAGAGAAGCAAAACATAATAACTTAAACATGATGCCTCTCGCATCCTGCAGAGCACAGGCAAAACAACAACAGCATCACAAACCTGCTTTTATTAGTGTGCACTGGCATAAAACTCAGATCAAAATTGATCAGTTGTTGGGACCCCTACAATCCTCTAAAGACACTACAGTTAAACACTCAAAGGTCTAACAAGTTTACTAACCTCGTAGCATTGCCAAATGTCTTACTGCATTTTCTCCAAATGTCCAGTTACTTTTTTGAGAGTAATCATCACAAAGTTATAATTATGATTCTCAATATCATGCTTTGTTCCAACAATCAGAGTGATAATTCTACTATTACTATACAAATGTGAAACTAATGGTTACATGTATACTTCTGTTGTTCTTTCTAGCATTAACTCTCCCCCTCCCCTCCTCCGAACCATGACCCTTCACATAAATGAGCAACAAGAAATCAGTCCTCATCAACCTTGCAAAGATGTCACCGTATATTTTTTCTAGAATGGAACCTTTTATAAGATAATGACATCCCTGCATGTATGTTCAGTGTTCACCTACAATGGAAGACCGGAGCCATTTCACTGTTTTCATTCATTAGAGAGACATCAATATCAGAACAGCTTATGCAAACACAGAAACTAAAGATCAGTTTTCAGCCTTACAAGAAAACCACAAAGATTCACACATCACAATAGGCTTCGAGGAAACAAGAAAAATGATTGCAAAAGGCAGCTATGATAAAATCACTTTACTAGACTGCTTCTAATTCACTAGATGTGTGATGTGCATTATGAAAACTTTTTTGGTGCAGAAATATATGATGCATACGATGACATCCAACACCTTTCATATGTCACCTATCCATAATTGTAAGACTGAATTGCTTCCCTAATATCATATGTCCAAGACCAACTCTATTGAATCTACAATTCACTAAGTATGCAAAAGAAAAAAAAAAAATCATAATTACAATAGATCAGAAGTACCTTTCATATGTGTACATCATAAACGTTGTGTAGATGCGCAACTCTATTATTTCTACACCTTCGACACAAAGAGCCCTCCCATATTCTGGTCAACATTTTCTGCAAGATTCTTGAACTCTGTTTAATACCCTCCATTAAATTTGACAATCTAATCTACCTCACACTAGCCACAGTCATAGCTGAAGTTATGTGGCTCATTGAAATATCAAGGAGCTTTCTATATTTCTTTCTTTCTTTTTCATGGGCTGAATACTTGAGCTTTGCATGCATGTGATAAGTTGCATTAGTTTGACGGAAGCAATTAGTGTGTGATAATTTGTTTTGATTTCGGACTTTCTTTGCGATTGAACAGTGTACGCAATTTCATGTATATACCATGGGGCTTCCTTAGTTTCCCTGTATTTTACCAAGTCTTTTAAGGTGTTAACTATTTCTTTTTTTCTATCCCTCTATAAAGAATTATGGTTAAGGATATGTAGCATCAATGTTATATCATTGCAAATAGCTAAAAAAATACTATATAAGGATTAGAATGAAATTCAGCACTGACTTCAAGCAGAGGTTATGCAGCTGTGAGCAAATAAATGGAACAGAAACTGTAAATAATAAATGACTTATCACTATCAAAAGGATAAACACACAAATCATGACTTCAGAGGCTAGTCATTCATATTATGGCTACAAACCAGCTGTGCATGCACTCACAGAAATAAATAAACTGAAATAAAGCTGCAGAGGTTGTGAGGCAGGAGGTTAAAGAGTCTAGTCACACACAAGGCATTGTCAAAATCAATCAGCTTTAATCCAAGAAACTACAATTTGTTTCCTGGCACAATGGGGTTTTCCCTAGCATATCAGAGACCTCATAATGAAATTAATTGAGCATGCTGAAGGACTATAGAAAAAAAATAGAATGACTCTTGATCAAATTGAATAATAAAAGAGCAGGAACAAAAAAAGGACAAGGCATTTAAAAACTGCAATTATTCTACTCTGATTTGATATTGAGTGCATGTAATAACAAACAACAACTTTGGTCAGTCGGTACTCTGATTTTTTTTAAATTCAACACGATTACTGCAATATGACATTGAAAGTGATGTCAAACGACTAACCCTCTTTCATTCCAATAGAATTGTTTCTTAATGACTTCAAATTGACAATTTTTGATTAATTTTGCAAACATATCTCACTACTAGGTCAGGAACAAACATGGCAAGGTCTTGAGTAGAACATGGATTTTTACACGACACTACCAAAGCAGAGTTTAAATGATGCATCATCAAACAGATCCTTAGATAGGCACATGAAAGTTAATAATGAGCAATGCAAAAATTTACAAAGATTCAAAAAAGATTCCTAAGGAAAGTCATCTATACAGCAAGCTTGAAGTAGATGAAATGTCAATTTGAAATCTATTCAAACCAAAGACTTTTGACGACCTCTCATTACCACCTTCATTTTATCATCTGACTCAGAATATGAGCATTTCAGTTCCTACACGAAGACACCTATAATATTTTACATTTCGTCTGGCTGACACTATTAATTATCCTTGATGTGTGTGTTCTCATAAATGGCTTCAACTGAGGGATATTGTAGTGTTTCATTCCAGGCAACCAGGGATGCATTTCACACCGGGCATATGCCTGTTTTTTAGAGTATTTTCCTAATACAAATGAACATGTTCCCTCTTAAGGCCAAAGGGGTACATGAAAGGTATGTAAGGCACCTGCCTGTTCCCCATATTTACGACGTGCATATAGGTGAAGAGTACTTCACACTATCAAAATGGGAAAATTCAAACATTTTTACACATATTCTCAATTGTTGTGTATTCGCCTGTACACTACATGAAGCCTAAGCATTAATTTATGACGCTGAATTTAGATCCATTATTTTTGATGACTTTTAATTTCAATTTTTCAATTTATCGGATTAGAGAAAAAAAATAGAAACAAATAATGGAATATGCCCGGTTACCATAAGGAAACTATATATAATATCCCTAGTTGAAGCATCTTACGAAAATGTGTGTGTGTGTGTGTGTGTGCATTTTTTTTTTTGGGGGGGGGGTGTTCTTTTTATCTCCTTTTATGATCTTAGTGCATGTCCTGTTTTCATGGCAACCAAAAAAATAAAGAACGAGAAAAACTTTGTGGCTCAAAGAAGAGTAAATGACTTTTACTGGGGAGTATCAAACAGAAATGACATCACTTAAGTTGCAATAATATGTGTGGTGCATGAATTCTCTTAAACGTCTTTCTCTGTCTCATTCATATTCAGCCTTCACAAATTCTTACTTTTTGCTAAATTTATCACCTGCCATACTAATCTTTGTATGATAGATTCTCTGCAAGCAAGGAGGCAGAATAGGTAACAGGATATTAGGTTTAGATAAACAAACAAACAAACAAACAAGCAAACAAAAGTTTGTTTCAGTCTTTTTTCCCCATGAAGAGAGTTTAGTCTGATATTAAAGGTACTGTTTACCATTGAAAGCAGTGATTTAAAAAAAGTTTGAGTTATCACATTTGAAGCATATGTGTAGGCCAGTTGTATCACAAAGCATGCTACCATATAAAAATTTTGCAATAAAGCCCAAGATATAAGGAGACATCATTATTTATCTCAATTAACCATAACTGTAGACAGTTTATTCAAGAAATGATTTCATTATAACTATTGTTCACATTTTGTATAACAATGCTTAACATTGATTATACTGATTAACATTTTTACATTGGTTATTTCTATCCCCAATTCACATTTCAGATTTATTTGACAGCACTAAAGCTGAGTTTTTGTTTAATCTGAGAATGGTAAATAATGTCTTCAATGATTTTTTGAAAGCGCTACTTAATTGTGGTCTACTAGTTTAACGAAATGGGAGGAAAGCAGTTTTAAGAACAGCAACAAATGTAATTGGCATTTGGGAATATGGCATTAGGGTGTGCAAAACGTTTGGGGGGGGGGGGGTTAATGGGAAGGGGTGGGTGCATGGCATGCAAGGCGTGGTTTGTCAAGGTGATGGATTGCACTGAATGAGTGCTAGTTGTCTGAATCCTTGCTGATTTAAGTTTGTTTGAGTAATATAAGGTCTATCCCGACTAAAAGGCAAGACCATTTCAGCTATCATGACATGATCTGTGGTGGAGATTATAGTATGCCGTAGGAGGTGGTCTTATGTGAAGTATCTATGCTCTATTTCCCAGTCTGATGCTGAATAAAATAAATAGTGTAGTGTACTGTAGAAAGAGAATGTGCATAGAATGTTTGCATGTATATATGAAAATTTAAACATCAACCTGATATCTTGTTCACTGATATTTTGCATTTTGGTAAACCTAAAGCATTAGAGAATCTAGCCTGATCAGTAGGCAGTCACACTGGGAGATTAATCCAACAGGGCCCCGTTGCAAGAAAGTTGCAATCAATTGCAAATAATTGCTAATTTTGAAACAATTATTCTGATTGGCTCAGGGTCTGCCCTATTAAGAAGACATGCATGCAACAATGCTTTTGATTGGCCAGTGACAATCAGTTGCAAGTTGCGTTTAAACGCAAAGTTTCTAGCAACGGGGCCCAGGTCATTAAGCTTAGCAGTCAATGATGGTTTCAACTGCAGGTTGAAATGGTGTAATGTACTGATAATGGAGAAGGATTTTATAATTACCTTCTTCTGTGTGATCCCCTCCAGCTTTTTGCGATGCCGATCTCAGCTTCTTACGTTCAGCCAGAGTCTCACCCCCGCCACTGTAGTACTGCTCTCCCCCCTCGGCCGACGTGTCCCCGCCCCCGCTGCCCTGTCCCTCCTCTCTCCTCCTCCTCTCCTCTCGTTTCCGTTGCTCCTCCTCCTTCTTGCGCTGCGCCTTCTCCTCCTTCAGCCGTTGCTTCTCCGCTCGTTCTCTTTCCTTCTGCTCCTTGCGCTCCTTCTCCTTCTCCTCCTTCCGCTCCTTCTTGCTCTTCTCGCTCTTCAGACCGTCGTCCTCGGGCCGCTTCTTTAGGATGGACACCAGCCGCTTCTGTTGGGCTATTGAGGGCGCCCCCTCGATCATGTCATCAAGGTCGCCGTTCTCCTGCATGCCGTCGGCTCCCGCCGTGGCGCTCAAGTCGCCGTTTGTCTTTTTGTTCCTCGGGCTCTCGGGGTCTCTGTCTGAGAGTTCCTCCTTTATGACCGGCATGGGCGTGACCCGCCCCTCCTCATCGCCCTCCGGTGTGGTCTTGTCTTTTGTCTCATCACCCTCACTGGCTATGTGTCCATTTGTGGTCTCCTCTGATACTTGAATGTCATCAATGTGTGTGACTGGGCTGCTTTCTGTTGAGTTTTCTAATTCCTGTGTGTTTTAGGTGTGTTTTTGTTTTAAAAGCAAGAATAATAGTCAAGATAGGTCAATCAGCAAGAGGCATGTATCTGGGGTTAATAGTAACTGTTTAGCATATTGTTTAAGAAGGGCTGTTTGGAAAAGATATGAGACATGCAGTAATATCAGAGAGATGCCACATAGTTCAATTACCCCTGAATTTTTTTTTTCTACCTTAACCTAGCTCCTCCAAGAGTGGACAATTATCTCTCAAATGGGTACACAGAAATCTCCATCTTCAATATGAATATGATTAACAAACTGAACTTAAAAACCGAATAGAATTTGCATGATATCAGGTCTGTAAGACACAGGTATATGCAGTTCGTTTTTAGTTAGCATGGCAACATATCAAAATCTCCCAATCTCTAGCAGACCCTGTTGCCTTATAACAAACATTTAAATATTTAAACACTGGAGAACATTCTGTACCTCTGACTTTGACTGGATAAAGGCCGCCTCGCCTTTGGCATCCAACTTTCTCATCTCCCCCTTCTCCCGTTTACTGCTTCTTCTTATTGATGACCTGATGAGGAGAACAGAAAACAACAACAAAAGTATATAAGCAAAATACTTACAGACTGTAATTGCCATTAAACATACAACCTAAGAATTGATACAAATGGTAAGAGGAAAGTCATGCACGATAGTGACGAAATTACATACGTACTTTGTCCTTAACTACCAAATATACACACACGCAGTGCCTCTACACAACCATACACAAGTACACAAACACACATACATGCACGGGTAAAGATACATGCAATTCCTCTTTCTCCGTTTTTCATGTGCGCATTGAAACTTTGTCATACTACACTGATAGATGTGACATGAGAGTGACATTAGAAGTCTTTCGGAATCGGGATATCAGCTCCTACGGCAAGAAATTTAGGTTTCGTTGGGGCCAATGAAGTCCACAACAGCATCCGAGCTGTCGTGAGTTAGAGCCGAGTCGCAGAAAATTATATGGCAGACAAGTGTTCTCTCTATAAACACACTTAGTGCCCTAATGGCTCTCACTTAATTTCTCAGTTTACATGGTATTATTTATGATTTTTCTAGGTACCGTTTTTGTAAAACAAGTATGAGGAGATGTCCACATGCTATCAAATCAACCTCTTCTTGCCATAATTATTCACAGACACATTTTGAAAGTCATAAAAAAAAAATTCATAAACTCAAGTTGTGTCTATCAGTACCGCACTGACATAAAAGAAGCCTGCCAAACTGCTTTCACTTCCTAAGTCAAGGCAGAGGCCAAACAAGCCAGTGTGTACTCTGTAATGGTATGCCGCCATTTCCAGCATGGCCGGCGAGGCTAAAGCTTGGATTCCTTCCTCCGTGAGGCCCAACATGTGTCCTGGTATACTTCTCTCTAATTCAATTTCTCCTCTCTTGAATCGTGTTTGCATATCGCTTCATCTAATGCAAGCACTGGTCATTAAATATGGGTCAATTCAATTTTCAGTTCTGTTTTTAGCCGCCCTGTGCGCATCCTCTCATACCAGAGATACGGGGAGGGTTCTACCATCATGGGTCTGATTCATTTCATTACTGTAAACCAGCCCAACAAAACTAAGTCATATGCCATTGCACAGCAAAACATTCCATGTGATAAGAATACTGCTGATAAGACAGAACAGGAAGCATACTGCCTGACCACTCAAATCTTATCATGTACAGTTTTGTAACTTCTCTATCTAAACGTTTAGGTTCGTGACAGTTTTTTTTTTTCTTTTTTTTCTTGGTGGGAGTGGGGTGATTGATTCAAATGCAACTTTGTCATTTTGGTTCCAGCGTAAGTTTGCTGACATAAATTTTCAGTGTTTACTGATGATGTGGAATTTAAACACATTCATTGATAACTGCATGAATAAACATCAAGAACAAAGGTGTTACATAAATATTCATATCAAGTATAGTGCAACAGTTTTATGATTTCCCTTGTTGATTAGCATTATGTCATTGTTTTAAAGACAACAACATAGCATTAGCATTACTTCAGAACTGGAGTCAAACTGGGCATATGTCACTCAGGTCTGCAAATATAAAGCTAGTCTTTGAATGTTCTGCCGAGGGCAAGCAAGTCTGGCTGGATGATAAAATATCAACAATGATATAACAAAAACAAAAAAATAAATAACA
This sequence comes from Diadema setosum, assembly GCF_964275005.1. Lineage (NCBI taxonomy): Eukaryota > Metazoa > Echinodermata > Echinoidea > Diadematoida > Diadematidae > Diadema > Diadema setosum. The sequence goes on along the minus strand of NC_092693.1, from coordinate 2,044,910 downwards.
TGTACGGAAACCAGAGATGCCTTTTGAGAAAGTTGGCACACATATCTCATGTGCCTCTAAACACATTTCCATTACCTGTTGGTTTATCACCATGTATTCCTGCTGGTTACAGTTGTTTAAACAAGAGACTGTGACATGTTGATCTGCCTTACATAGATAAAAATCCACTACCCTCGGATTCATTGTCTATATGCAACAATGAACATCTTCCACGAAATCAAATACTGTGATCAACTGCACTTGATGAATTATTCAATGCACTTGCATGCTTGACTTCTTTTGGGAGGTCAAGTAAATTGTGTTCTTTGGAACAGAGTGTTGGCTTAGTTGCATGTACTGGAGTGTCATTGCAAAATCAATTAAATTAAGACAATTAACATGTGAACAAGATAATGCATTTAAGATAGGAAGGTTTGCAAAGTGTTCTCATAATTGACAATGTTATGTCTATCTATGACTGTTTATTCCCCAAAGTTATCTAACACTTTATGTGCCATGCTCGCATGTCCAACTCGGTCGATGGCGTGCCAAGTTCGCATATACTGCTCAAACGCACAAACCCGCCCAAACTGATCGATAAATCGCTAAATGCCATAATACAATAAAAGTGTTTGTCGAGATTCCATTCCTGTTAAGCTTCCATTTCATTGAGCTTCCATTTTATGTTGTGATTGACTATCAAGCATTGTTTCTAACTGGATTTGCAAGTAAATTCTAAGATTCTGTCACTGTTTTGTGCGCAAAGGCATGTCTCTACTATAATGTAGCTACTAGTCATTTGAAAGAAAAACCACAGATTTGTCATACAATTGCATTAAAGCAAAGCTTGGCATTTCTTTTCTACAACTTTGTGCGCTACATGTCCAGGATAACTGGAATTTATAAAAGTTACATAAATTTAAAAACAAAATGTTTTCCCGAGGCATGACTATGTTGGTGTCTCAAAATAATGTGGCACACAGAGGGTCTACATCATGGCACATAAAGAGTTTTAAAAAATTACCTCATTTTCATAATATTCTTAGCTTACTTTCCCGCATGGTCACTTAATATTGTTTCTGCTTGGGACTAACCCTAGACAAGCCTACAAGCCACTGCTAATTTCACCATTCTCTAAGATATTGGAGTGAATACGTGTTTGTTGCCTTTTGCTCTGATGACTTGTTGGTCAGTTTTTGCTTGGTATATCCTCTTTTATCACATTCAGGGAATTAATAAAATGAAAAATGTCCATTTTCACTCATATTATTCCTAGCTTTACCGTAACCCTTATTACAAGGTATGTGAAGTAAGGTGACCCTGAGTAAGGTATTGCCCACTTCAAAATTTGTTTGATCTCTACCAACTTGACACTTGGAACAGGATAATCTAGTCTCCCAGTCAGAGGAGCAGGAGAAGGGGAAGGAGAAAAGTGAAAGACAAGCTTCATCTTTCCTCTATCCACAATCTGGTGAGCATATGAGGGAAAAGAAGGGAGAGAGGACTGTATCTAGGAGAAGAGAGGGATTTACCAGATGGTAGGGATTAGCTGGGTTTTGGTCCATTTCCACTCTTAAGCCCCAATAAAGATACAGTTTCCTTTCATAAATTTCTTATTTTTCGTATTCTTACAAGACAGATGGTGCCACAAGACACACCCACCCTGGGAAGGCATGCACACCAAGTGAGGCAATGCTGCCTTTCGTTTTGAGTTAACAAAAAATGCAAGTCATAAGCAATATCCTGCTTTCATTTTCTCTCTTTTTTTTTGGGGGGGGGGCTGTACATTTACAAGACTAAGAGAGAGCTATGAGTTTGTATATATGCATGTTGTTACGCGTAGGTGTCTGTGGGTATGTCCATGTTTTTTGTGTGTTTGTGAAAGATAAAAGAGAAAAGAGGAAAGGAGTGTGTGTGAGAGAAACAAAGAGAAAGATAGTGTGTGTGAAGTAAGGATAGGAATACCACCATTTTCATTCTCTTAACTTTATATATTCAGATCAATGTACCTGCTAACTGACATTGCTCACTTTTTTTTCAACCAGTCGCCTACGGTGAACCGTGGGGGCTTGGTATCTATCATTCCACTTCCAGCCCGTGTGTTTTGTGTTTTGCTACCCACATCTCCCACATTTTCACCTTGCTCTTTGGGGGAAAAGTGCCCTGGGATATTTTGCATGCATGGCTTGCACCGGCTTCCCAAAACAGCGGAATCCGCATTTGCTGTCTATTCTGATGGATACGGACTGTAATTTATCAACTTAGTGAACTCGCACAGCTCAAGGCAAGCCTCATGTTTACAGCTTACAACATGTGATGTGGGAATGTAGTCACTTTTTCATATGCAGATAAGAATTTGCTGTTTAACTGAAGAAGTTTTGTAAGAATTTGAAGCTGACTGCAGTTGTTAGTAGTTTGTGTGTTTTGCACTTATAGCAATGTTCATATTTACTTTCATTGATGAAACTTATAACCGAGTCCTTGGTCAGGCAAACATTATCCATTAATTTACCGTTGCTTTCTTTAGTTGCAGACACATGGAGATTGAACAAGAAATCTTATTTTCTTATCACTTATACTCATACAATCATTAAACTGTTGACTCAACTGTTCTACTTTCTAACTTACAACAGAGGCACACTATCACCCTGTTCAAGCTATATTCTGCACAGAATTATCCCGTACTCTTCCCGTTTCAGACAACACATCTCTATACAGCACTTTGGTATCAGTCGCTAAGATATGCCATATCTTGTAATGTCTGCCTGCCAGAAGGCAACAAACACATTTCCAGCTCTATTTAGCTTGCTTCATGGCAGGAGGCAAGTGGCAAGTCTTTTTGCATCATGGAAGATCTCAACCGGGGCACTAGCTGCAACAGAAAGATATTGGGAGCTCTCAAAACCTTTCACCATGAAAATTACCATAATTCTCTCATCACCTTTTCTCTCCGTTGATCCCTCTCTCTTTCACTCAAAGCCTCATGTCAAATATTTCTAAGAATTCTTCTTCTTGATGCTGCAGGATTCATTCAAAAAAGAATGCCTGCTCCCCACTCCCATCCCTCCCCCCGACACCCCCCCCCCCCAAGAAAAAAACCTTTTAGTTTAACAAAAGCAGTGTAACAAAAACGACATATTGAAGCTTTGACTGAAACTTGGTCAAGATCATAGAATGAGCTCTGTATACTAACAGGGAGATTCTTTTTTTTTTTCTTTTTTTTGGGGGGGGGGGAGGACAATAGGGAAACTTTGCAGCAACCTATAGCAGAGGGTGCTGCTGCACACAGATGCGGCCCTTAATTTGTTGGGCTGATGGTTGACGGAGTTAACTCACCCACGCTTGTTTCTGCTGGAACTGCGACGGATGAGGTTCGACGACTTGATGCGGTTGGACTGGATCTCCATCTTCAGCTGCTGTATCAGTGTCCGGATCTCCTCATCCTCACAAATACCTGGAGAGATAAAGACAGAAAGGAACAAAAGAGATAGAGAAAGAAAGATTGACAGAACGAGATATGGATGGAGGAAAGAGTGTGAGAGAGGAAGAAAGACAGAGATATCACACAAAAGGTGAAAGTGATCCACATTAATGTAGATAATCAATCACATCTCTCAAAACAGCAGAGCAGAGAACAAAGAGAAGCACAAACATGGACTGTCAAAAAAACTAAGAATAGTATATAAAAGAGACGAGAGTACAGCACAGCATACATGTCGTATAGCCAGGGAGAGAAATATATGTTATACAGAATCTCTGACACTAAATGACCAATATCCCTGTGGGTTTACTATGATCCAGCCATCCTTTGCTGCCCATTTATACTTGGGTGCCTTATAGCTGTCTGAAGCCATTCAGAGTCGAGAAATGAGTTACTAAATTACAGAGTGAAATGAGAGTCAAGCTATGGGAATAAACATGTAGCGTACTTCTTTATTATGAGTTTGCTTTAATAATACACTGGGACAAGACCTATGGAAACTTAACCCTAAAAGGGCCGGGGGGCAGAATCCGCCCCCCCCTCGACGTTTCGCGCTATAATTCTGTAACGCGAGAAGGCCTCGTCGCGAGGCTTCTTGACTTTCTTCGTTCAAGTCTCACGCAACTTTTGAGACCAAATTTGCAACGTCCGCGCATACTTTTGCGAAGCCACGCCCATTTTTGTAACGGAATGTTGCCCCAAAACGGGCAAAATTTTGTGATTTTGTGTACATTTCCTATGGAAAACAGTGCTCTGTCATGAAAGTCATAAAAACCTGATTATTTTTACAATCAATCACTTTCATTGATTACTTTTGTGCTAATTATGGTAGAAAAGTGGTCAGTGACAATTTCCAATGAAAAAAGCAAAGAAAAAACAAAAGTTGAAAAACAAAGAAATACATAAGAAATTCTGAAAACAATAAAATACATAAGAATTGAAATGAGTTTTGGAAGTTTTTGTGATGTACAATTGTTGAATATGCTAAAACAGATTTACAGATCAAAAATTAGACTCTCAATGCTTTTAATTAGGCTAAAATATCACCCTGAGCTTAATTTGCATAATTAATTAAAATTAGAAATTGATTGTTTCAAAAAATCTTATGACACAATCTTGTAGATTATGACGCGGGTCTCACGCATGCAAAATTTCATTGCGATCGCACCTCCGATGGCCGAGATCTCAGGCGGGGTGGAATTCATCCCCCCCCCCCCGGTCTGAGCATAGCCAAAAAAGCCCGGCCCCTTTAATAATGAATTCACTGATGCTTCATATTGTTTTTGGATATCTCAGCCATTTCAAAACCAATTTTCGTCAAATAAACTTTGAATTCCTTGCAGAATTGTATGCTCTGTAACATTTCATAAGAAGTTTCTTAGTATCTTACAAACAGTTAAAAGCTCAATCCTTATCTCAACCATTACTATACCATCCCTTTGATACCTACACATAACACAAAATAAAGTGTTTTGAGATGTAATCCCACTGGATGTATTACATATGATTACAGCTAAAACAAAGATACTAAATCCATGAAGCTTCACACAAATGCCTTTTTGCTCCTTAACTGATATGATAATTAACAACAGAAAAAAAAAATAGCTTTTCTGGGATATTTCACCAAAATCCTGTTTTGATCAGTCACAAATTAACTGCAGCATACATATACAAGTTCATGCTCAAATAAACACCAATGCATGAATTCCAACAACTTTACATTTAGCCATTGTCTAAATACAGTGCCACACATGAATTGTTAGCAGGTAAGTCATCCCATTGTTGAATATGAGAAAAACAAACAAACATTATGAGTTTTTTGGTTTTTTTTTCACACAACTGGTATTCAAAAAGAAGCAACAAAAAAAAAAAAAAAAGATTCCCAAATTGAATTCCATCAAAAACGTGCAAAATGGGTGGTTACATTAACAGTCGAGGGAAACTAGAGAAAAACTGTAGGTAGATCATTGTATGTGAGCCATCAAAGCTTATCATACATTGTACTAGTGTGCTGCATTCTTATCACCAATTCATGGGCATTCTCTCTCTTTTTCCTTTCCCCCTCCTCGGCTTCATCCTTCTTTCTTGATCAAACCCGAGGTATCGTCGCCCAGGGGCAAGTTAGTGAGAGTTGCCATGGCGATTGCGGAGCGCGCCCGAGAAAGCGGGGGAAGAGACAAACGAACCATCGCTGCAAGAGCTCGGGCGAAAATACCCCAGTAAATGTCAAAATCTCCACTTACTTAACGGCGTTTCATCATTGTGGGTCCGTGCTTCCAAGTCTGCCCCTGACTCCACCAGCATAGTGATAATGTCGGCCTGCAATGAATGAGCCAAGAAGATAGACAAGACGTGGGATGAGAGAAAAGGGACGGAGGAGAAATAGAGAAAAGAGATGCATACGACTGAATGGCAAAACACGACTTGAAAAAGACATTCATAAAGCCTTGGAATGAAAAATTCCCCCATTTCTGTCCCTTTCTTCAAGTTTGCCAAAGCCTCTTAGAGTATCAAAAGGAGTTTGCCTTCATTGTAGGGGGTGATAAGCCTTGTCGAGCTCAGAATTCTTGGCATTTGTCATGAAACGGCCATCACTAGCTAGAAGGAACGGCTGGCACTGAAAGAATAATTCTGCCCAGAGACTTTGTTTGTATCACCCTACGACTTGGAATTACAAACATAAAACAGGTCTGAATCAATTCTGAAAGCATTTCATTTCCTTAATGTAAGGATTTATACATAAAGTTGGTTGTGTGACGTGGACGCATGAAACAAATGTCTCTCTCTCGATGAGCTTGTTGCTGACAAATGTAATGAATGAATTAGTTGACTGAATTTCAAAGACGAAGGCATACTTTTGACACTGGTATTAAAGCTGATTTATGGCTGGAATGTCCAACAATCCACAGTTTGATAACAAAACTCAAACATTCACCACTGGTGTGATGCATATTATGTGATGTAAAGCATATGTTTACCAAGTAGTGTCCTTTCTTCCGTAAGTAAGATATATATTGGTTGAATATTTTCACGGTGACATGAATTATCATGATTAAAAGAGTTCAAGACAGGAAGGAGTTAGCTCATGAATCTCACATGGAATCTTTTCAACTACATGTATCCGAACCTGTTAACGGCAGAAACAAATCCTCAGTCAGCAAGTATGAATATTGTAGAGATTGGATATACACAACAAGGGTTTCATACGATGGGTTTAGCCAACTTTGAAAAATGAGTCAATATGCTTACCACTGCACAATGACATACATATTGTACGTACATACATTCTTATGCATGCATTCTGGGTTTCTTTTTTTATGGTTAGCCATGGGTTAAAAACACAAATTAAACTTCAGCCGGTATTGAAGGCATTGCATTTTCAAGATAGTCCATATAAATCTACTTTGTAACTGCTCTGTAGTCACTCAAATTCTGTGTTCTGCCTTGCTTTGGCTATTGAATTAGCAGCATGTATATAAATGAGATTCTCTGTTCATGCGTGTGTGTGGTTTTGTTTTGTTTAGTTTTTTTTTTCAATGGGGGGGGGGGAATAATAAATTATTAAGTGGCAGCAAGCTTCATTGATTCCAATATTGCATACAACATTTTTTTTAAAGAGTTTATACAATGTCTTGCAGCATAGATTCAATACTGAACAGTGTCAAATTAAATTGGTATGGTGTCACAGAACTTTGCAAGTGTAGCTGGCGGAGCTATAAAGATGTATTTCCGACTTGGCATGTGCATCTGTTTTGCAGTGAGACAGAACAGAGAGAAGGACAAATATATTATGTGTGTGCATGTGTGTGTGTGTGTGTATGTGTGTGTGTGTGTGTGTGTGTGTGTGTGTGTGTGTGTGTGTGTGTGTGTGTGTGTGTGTGCATGTGTTTATGTGTGTGTTAATATTGATATCACTTATAAGGAAAGAGTCGGGAAACATATATGGGTAGGCCCTAATCATGATTTAGCAACGTGGAAAAGGATGTCCTGAAAGCCAGTTGTTTTTTTTTTTCTTTAGACAGCTAAAAGGACAAAGGCTGCATTTTAATTCACAATATCCATTTGATTTTAGTCAGTGTTGCATAAATAAGCGTGGTGTGAAATTATGTGAGTACTTATGAATGTTATGTAACATAGGCAATTCAAACTTTTGTCTTAATCAGAAATGGTCATACCTTGTTGCCATGTACATGAATAAACTGGAAAACAAACATATAACAACAACAACCTTGTGATGAAGAACAGTTTTGTAGTTTGCATTATAAAGAGGTCATTAAAATGTAACATGATCCTATCCATTCTAAAGGCTCATACCAGAGTGTTTGGTATTTTGGAAAGGGTGGGGAAGGCGTTTCTTTTCTAAGTATTTCAGTTTGATGGAAAGGGTGCTGACAAATTGCAGAGGTTCAATAAACCATCATCCTGAGAACATGCCAAGTTGGTTTTGGCTTTATACATACCAGCAAAAAATGTTCATGCAATTTTTGTGGATGTTGGTTAAAAATAGACTTGAGGAAGACACCTGCACTGTGTAAAAATAATAGTTGCTAAGACTTCAGAAAAAAAAAGGCACACTGATATGGCCTGAGACTTTCAGCAAACTCTGTCAGCAAGGCATATGACAATGGTTTAGAACTTTTAACACAGGTTCAAGGTAGAGGATATTATGGGCACATATACGTAACAGAAGGACCAGCATAAAATTCTACTTTAACTATCATTTTATATTCAAGCATCAAAAGACATCGATGGCATTTCACATGTGTTGGTTCAATGATACAGTGTACATCAGAAATGTCATCAAAGACAGCATTTTGACAATCAATTCACTGATATGTCTGTACTGTACACATTTCTGAAAGCATATTAGTTAGCACATTCTCAATATCTCCCTTTTACATACTGTAAAGATGGAAATTTACGTGCCACTGAGTTTCAGCGCTTGGCTGGGTAAGATGAATTTTGTGGGAATAAATTTTCCTGGACAGTTGCATCAACTGAGTGAGACCTTTAAACAACTCATTGCTGCCACACCATATATACTGGAAAGGTAACCAGTCTGTATTATGACAAGAAATTCACTCATGCAATAGGACTAGCTAACATGAAGCAAACTACACATAACAAAAAAGCAAAACAATGAGTGAAAAATTCCCATTCTTTTGTTTTTGCACTAGTTTCATGTCCCGCAAAATGCAAACAATTTCCAAACTGTGAGAATGTTCTCTTGTACATGATTTGGATTCATGTTACAAGTTTCAGCATGCAAGCAGCCATCATTACAACAGAAAAACTCTGAACAAACTTTGGTTGCTCTTGTACGACTCCTCCTGAAACCACATGACCAGGATTGTACAAGACATTGTTCCAGTTACCTTCCAGCGAACACTGCTCTCTAGAATGCTGCTGAAGTAATGCGTCTTTCAGTGCACATCGTGGAGCAATAATAAAATTTGTACAAGAGAAGGACCAGGTCACACAAGGAGGAAAAACAGAAGGGGGGAAAAGGAACAAAAATATGTGTCCCCTTTAAGATCTATGAAAAAATATGAAGTTCTGGCTTAATGTTATCAATGACAGTATACAGAGTGGGGTATTGTTATCAAAGTTGCCGCTTGGAACAAGGAAATACTGAGGGTAAGTTTGAGCACAACTTCATAGAGTCGTTTATCAAGTCAGCTGCAGGAAAATTGTGTTTCGTGTTTTCTTTGGCTTGACGGATGAAAATTTGATAGCATAACAGATAAATCAGTCTGGCTTTTAGCCAAGGGATTTTCTGTTCTATTCTGGTATTGATCACAGAAAGGAACCAACTACATACAATACTCTGCTACCTCTTAAAGGGATAGTATTGCTGCAAGTTAGCAGATTGCATAGGGAATTGAATCATCACAGCAGGCAGAGTGCACACAATTACACAATAATGTGTTTTCACAACATTAAAATTCAAATGCTTGTGCAGGACATATGGAAGCATTAAAAGCTTAAAATTGTGGCTAAATTGATAAAAAAATGTCAAGAAATCTAGTAATTCATACCAATTAGAAGCTGCCAGAATGGACACTGGAGATGATCAGAGAATACAAATTATCACCAGCACTCTATTTGACAGTTTGACTGCACAACAGGGCTATCTTCGCCAACTCTCCTACAAATAATAAACCCATGTCTCAAGAGAAGCCCTATTAACGTATGTGATGATATCAACCAATGATTGGCAACACCACAGCCATATGCCAGTGATGTCTATAGATTTACTGGCTGCTTGAAAATGGCGAATAAGAACAGAAAGAATTTGAAAGTGTCGTGCGTGAATCTAACATACCTGCATTAGATTTCCTCATGCAGTACAATTCAAATCACTTGAATTCCAGTAAAATTACTCAAGGCTAATCATTTGCGCATTCTGTACAACAGGACAGTTTTCACCCCTTGACACGATGATACTTCCAAAGCATCACAGTTTCTATTCTTATGATGACAAGTTTAAACATCAACTGAACAGATTGTAAAAACAGAAAAAGCAAAAAAAAAAAAAAGAATACATATTTTAACAGAAAAAAGGTACATATGACAAAAGTAACATCTGACTGTTGGAAATCAAATATCCAAACCATTTATCCTCCTCATAACATGAATAAAATGGCGAGACTTGTAGATGAACTGTGTCAGAATCAACGATTCAATTTTTTTTTTTCAGGGCTTGGCGCTGTGAGGAGGCGACTTTCAAAAATGGGAACTCAAATCCGGGATGAGAGCTGCAGACACGCCACAAAATGATCTCCTATACACTGATTGATGGAAAGTGGTACAGGGACGTCTCCCCCACGTTTAGGGAGGCTACATGCACTCCGTGAGTCTGAGCTCTCTCCCAAACCGAAGTACTACCTGACTCCTCGTCTTGTTTGCCGAGCAGGATGAGCGGCGGAATCAGAAGTGACAACTTGCGGCTCCCTCAGGGAAGGGGGGGGGGGGGGAGGAAGGGGATGAAGCACCACAGACTCTTGGTTGACTCTCCTATCCCAACCATGAGGGGTGGGACAGGATTGGGGTAGGGAAACGGCTTCATCAGCCTGTTGCCCACGGCTTCAAAATATATGCAGAGTTTGCCATATCATTGCTACACTGTGCTGAGAGAACATTATGCTCCCTCAGGGCATTTCATGTTGATTTTTTTTTTTTCATTGTTCGTGCATGAGCGGTTAAACCACATATTACAGAGGAACATGTTTAATTTGTCTTCGATGTCTGACAAAATTCAGTCAGTGCTATCTATCACGTCACGACACCCATTTTCTTTCAGCAAATGGTCCACTGGACTAACATTTACTCTGTGGTATGACCAGAAAATCCATGTCAGGATTTCTGACTCACAGCATGAAGATTAGAAGCAACATGCCGTCACAACAAGCATTATGCATGTAATAAAGTATATTACAAGCATTATGCATGTAATAAACTCTCCAGTAAGCTACATTTACGGCAAGTTGGGACAAAGCAGATGGAACTTTTCACTGACCAAAGGACAGTTTGGTTTCACTTCTCTCCACTTCAGAGCACTCGACCCCTCTCTTGAGCACAAATATAGCGATTACGTTGCAGTAAGATGTGACAGAAACAACACATCAACGACTTTCTGTCACTGAGAGGAATATAGAAAAGAGATTACTCAGTGTGGAGCAGCACACAGCCTGATGTGGCAGACATCGGTATAAAGAAAAACATGTTATTGATGCATCACCTAATGTAATCTCCCCATGACGTATGTGCATGGCGTAGTTGTCAATGACAGCTCCTGGAGCATGCATGAAAACGTTATACCACTGCCTGCAGTTTCACCGGCATAGGAATGAAATCGTGAAGGGGAGGGGGATTATCCTAGCCTCAATTTGTGAGGAAAAATAAGCCAATTAAAGGTAACGAGATCCTGGCATTTTTCAACTCTCTAACAGTTTCTACAGTGCCATGTAAATTAACAACACTAGATGCATGAAAACATTTGTGTTCTTAAATCTGACAGAGTGGATAAACTCTGTGTACTGTTAAAGGGGGGAACTCCCCTCCCTACTGATGCAGACTTCACTAACAAGGATTACAGTCAAAGAAATGCAAAGATGCTTTACTGGAATTAGAGAGAGAATTTATTGGATTGAAAGCTTCCTATATATAGATGTCACTGCATATCATACAGTGCTAGTAGTCACAATAATTTATGTACAATATATGTTGCCATGACATAAGCATCCCATACCTCTGCAATTGTTAATTTTGCAAACAAAGATAATTCAGTGAATAAATGTGTGCTAGCCAATGGGAGACTGGTAAGGTGGTGACATCATCATACCATGTCACCCAATTTGCATATCTGTGACTGTGATGATTATTACTTTCGTGTGCCTTTAAAATTCTGTAACTTTCTTGTTCCTTGCTCAAAATTCAACTAAAATGTGAGCAGTCTCCTTTTGTCTTGATATTATTCTTTTCATCGGAGTCAGGCAGAACTTTGTGGGGAGTTTGTTTTAAAGGTATCTTGGGAGATGGATAACTTGTGGGGGTGGGGGGGGGGGAGAGAGGGGAAGAGGGCAAGGGAGACTAAAAGTGAGAGAAATGTGACTGATGGACTCATGATTGTGAGCTTGATGGAATGCAGCAGGCAGGTGAAAGAGAAGAAACAGTGACAAAGAAAAGAAAGGACGAAAAAGTGGCCCAAACAAGGTTGGGAAGAAAGGGGTGGGGGGATATTATGTCATTTGTCATTGCTACGGATCCCCCATGGGATCGTGGAGACAGGAAGCGGTGCAATGTGTCACGTGGGGTACACTTGGAGCAGATTCAAGACGGAAAAGAAAGAATTACCCCCCTGTCTGCCAGATTGCCAACAAACACAAATTTAGATCAAATTCAGTAATTTCATTTTGGTTTTCTTCAGCAGCACTTCTGCAGCAAACCCTTCGCAGTTTTTGTTTTCTCTTCACGTTATATCCAGCTGACACAACACATCTACAACAGGTTATCACAGTTCACAAAACACAGACTCCTATTCTGGCAAAGAAGACACAAGCTCATCCCCAATCACTTCCTACGATATTCTCCAAGCTACTTAAGTGGCAGGTGCAAGAAGTTATGTGTTCTAGGCCGTTATATGGTTTTGTAGTCATCAAACCATTTTTCTTTGAGGACGGTCTCTGTCTGCCTGCATGTCCAGCCTGTGTGACTATTTCTGGATGATAATCATTAGTCATGAACAAAGATGGCATGAACTTCATAGCTTCAATTGCCCTTTAGGTTCCAACCTGAGGACATGATTCCTTCTACAGCATGCTACAGGTTAACAATGGATGGGCAGCTATACCTTCTCCCAGGTGCCTCCTGGGAAGCACCCTCCCCACATCACTTCATCATACCATCCTGCTGGACATTTGACAGCTCAGGTGAAGTACTTTCTACAAGATACACACACACAGTACACATATTAAACTGAATAAAAAACAACCTGTGTCAAAAATGGCTTAACAATGAAAGAAAGGGTACGCTCTGTTCTCCGGCCAAATGGACTTCTAAAGTGCACCGTGGGAACACTGTCCATCACTCACTCTGTCCACCTACAGCAAACCTTGAATTAAACATGAACCTCTTGTGAACCTCACCGCCCACCTTCTCAAAAAGGTCTGTCTGTTTCTCTACGAACCCTCACAAGTTCCCCGATAAGTTCAGGCTGCCAACAAACACCAAAAGACCACATGTGGGTTTAAGAAAAGAACTACATTACATCAATTAGCTGGCAAAACAGTCAATTCTTCCTTGTAGCAAATTTTGGCACACTGAATGCACAATGAGTTTTAACCGTCTTGTTTTGAGCGTGACTTTCTTCCTTGCCGAGCTCTTAGGGGAGCTGAATCAACTATGACAAAAGAGGCAACTCTCTTTCTTTCTGTTCTTTAACATTGGAAAGGGGAAACTCAGAATTCAAAGATGTCGCACTGAAATGTGATGCCTTGAATATGGCTAGATATTGATAAATTTGGACAACTGACACCCGAGTAGCACAAAGTCCAGATCACTCAATTTTTTTTATTTTTTTTTTTTTTTTATGGCCAGATAGGAGCATTAACATTGATGCCCAAAGAAGCATGCCAAATCCAGGAAGGGTTGTCAGCTAGCAACATCTGTTTTGTTGCTATTGATTTTTTTTTCTCTTTTCTAATATCATGGATGATGTTTCCCAGGTATCAGCACAGCATCACTCATCAGGTGAGCTGGATATCTGATACCTTTTTGTCCTGGTTACATAGATTTCTTTTACTTTCCCTGATTTCAAGGCAGAGCTTTTGCAAGGCATTGTGCATATACACAAGTATTTTTACTTTCCTTCCATGTAGTTTATCCAGGAATAATGGTGCACCGACAAACCATCTGTTATTCATCATTTCTAACTTCATAGTAATTCACAATATATTCAACAGGCCAGTTTAACAGCATAATTATGGAAAGGAAAATTCTAGTAATGAGCTAGTAATTGAATTAGTTTCTTACTATTCTTTCTCTCTGCAGTAACAAAGATGTTTTGCCTACATACATTATCTGTTGCTATGTGAGGTAAGTCATAGGCAAGCTTCAAGGGGAAAGGTTACAAAGGATATCCTTGGGAGAGGAGGTATGCACAAAACTGAAGTACACCACTTATCTGGCTTCAAAGTAGGAGCTCACAGCTAAGATTTCACTACCACATGAATCTGTCATTTAAATGCTCCACATTTCAGCAGAGCTGTTGAACAATTAGCGATAGAATCCAATATTAGTATCATGTATTCTTACTCTGTAATGACTGCTATTAACCTGTTTGCATGCAATGGCAATGAACTAATGCAGACAGTGGTTCTGGAGGGGTTAAGTTGCTCTTACCTGTGCCCAGCACACTGCAGCATGGATAGGTTGCCAGCCATCGTCGTCCCTCGAGGCGACGTCCACATTGTGACTCAGTAAGTACTGCACCACCTTCTCGTATCCGTTGGCAACGGCAATGTGAAGCTGAAAGGAAGTGATGTGAAAGCCAAAATACTTCATTTGGGTGAGGGAAAAAAAATGGTGGTTTGCTATTTAACCTAATGAAAGAACATAAAACTGACAAATTGTTTTGGCTGTGTCTCACAGCAAGCCTACAAGTTTCTCTGAGGGTACACTATTTTCTCTCTGTATACACTTTTCCCCTTACCATCTGTCATAAACTCCTCTTGTTCCTATGGCATGATTACAGATATTCTAACGATCCAACTGATACTAGTAGGTCAAGCAAAGCTAAGTACACATTTAAGATACAGGAAGGTTGTGATTACCGACGAAAGCTTTGAACCTATGACCTGCAGGTCAGTCACAACAAACCACACCACCACCCCCTTGAGGGGGCCATTACTCACAGGTGTTGCTCCTGAGCTGTCCCTAAATTCTAGGTCTCCGCCTTCCTTGAAGAGTGTCTGCATGTCATTGAGCATCTCATTGGGTAAGACTTCTCTCAGTTCATCGATCTGATCTTGTGTGATACCTGGGGCAGGACGGAAGGGGAGAAGGGCACACCAGTCTTTAATGTCATGTCACAAAACTACCAGTCACTTTTTGCAAACACATATTTTAACAAGCATTAAACTTATCAAAGAAGAATTATGAATATCACATCTAATACAAGAAAGAAAAAAAAATGTGTGGAAAACTCTACATCTACATTGAATTTAGAGGTCAATTATGATTCCATTCACTCCAGCAGGCAAAGTTTTATTCTTGTTATTCTGAGAGATTTTCTGTTTGGGTCACACATCATCATAACAAGTAGATTTGATTGCAAGGAAATACACCGTGTCTTCCTAAATTCCTGTGTAGTGCCTACCACAAAATGTCAATGGCATCTTTAATTTTTCACATTTTATTACAGCAGATTTTCATCAGGGAAGAAACATCTACACATGTTGGTGTCATCAGTGTGTACTTTCTGGTGGTAACATGATTCTAGCTTGTGTGTCACTTTGTGTCTGGATAATGGATGGTTCACAGATGGCAGTGTACCATGGCCACTGGTACTCCTCTCAGCTCATGGAAACACATTCATCAAAGTACACTGACAAGAAACTACCTGTAGGTTCAGTTCACAAAAACAAAAATGCAAAACAAAAACCCAACAACAAAACAAAACCTGCATCAGGTTATCAAACACTTGCATGTTTATAACCTGCCCTGAAGTCATTTGTAATTCTTTCAGTTTTGATGTCTTCAAGTATGTCCCTCTCAGGGTGATTCTCAAAAAATGCTTTCTATTAAAGTTGAGTCAACCCTTACAGTACTTGCACACCTACATGTAACTTGCATGCCTTTTTTATTAGCATTCAGAATGTCCCCCTATACTTGACCTTATTGTAAGAGTTTACATTAGACAGTGCAGTATGATGTAACAATGCCTCAGACCAACAGGCAAAGTCCATGGTGTTACAAAACGGATTATGGGTATTTGGTCATCTCCCGATATTTGCGCTAATTGGCAAAGGACAATGCATAATCCCATCAAGTCCTGGGTGAATTTCGTTGCAGAAATTGTCATCTTCTCATCTTATACATGGCACCTCTTTCACTCCATATATTTTATCAAAGAAAGAATAGATGGAACTGACTGAGCTCACTAAATCTTTATTACATCAGAAAGGATTTATAGAACTTAGCCACTTAGGGGGAGGGGCGTAAACTTCAATTTTCTGAAATAAGTTACCAATTCAAGAATTAGCCATAAGTGTAGTAACTTTGTGGCTTTAACGATTCTGAAACTGAAACAAAGAATCTATACATGAACATGCACAGGATGAAACAGAAAGAGACGATCTATTCTGCCTGATACTGACAACAAAAGACAGTACAGCACTGTTAAAAAAAAAAAAGAAGAAAAAAAAAAAAAAAGATATTGGACTGCACAGAAAAAATGCAGTTCCTGGAATCTCAGAGTCTAATAGGCAAAATGAAATAAACAAAAGACTTTGAAGGTTGACATGGGTAGCTCTTAGCTACAAGCTTCCGTAATGAAGTTTTATGCACAACAGGGTGGGAAAAGGATGAGTTTCTATCAATGCTGCTAGTCATGAATGGGTGCTTTATTAGTAATGTACAAATATTTCTTTCCTTTCCCCTTTCCCACACAACACTATGTACATGTTATGATTTCACACACAACTGATTACACAGTGAGTGGTCACTTGCTCATTTATCTCTGCATTTCAAATTACCTGAGCCTAATACCACTGTAACAATAACACCACAGGTACCCAAGGTACTCAAGAATTGCCCAGAGTAAACAGACAGCGAAGGACTATAAAAAAGAACAACAAAAGGACCCTTCAACCATTTGTTGATGGTGTAAGTAACATTTAGCATGGACAAAAACAAAACAAAACAACACACACACACACACACACAACAAAAAAGAAAAAGAAACCCTATTCCTGTCCTCTGTGGAAACACCACAATCATCAGTGCTGCAACGATACAGCCACTCAATTCACACCAGTAGAAGCTGTAGCTTGTGAAAAAAAAAAGAAGAAAAAAAAAGAGAAAATCCTTGATTTTCTTTAGAAAGACACAATAAACCCAGTCAGCTGATTCGCGCTGTGGTGACACAAGTTGTCAGTGTGCGAATCGAGCGACAAATCACCACAAAAGTTTTTAGGTCACCTAGATTCATAGGCAGGCACAAACCTTGCTGGAAAGTCACTACCGTAACACAAGTGGGAGGAAATGTTTGAGTCTTAATCCATTCTGTATGGGAACCTGGTGGCCTGCATATTAAGTCTATGGGCATTTCAGAATTCAGTATGGAACGGGTTAACTCTAATCTGGATGTGGCACAATGCAAGTGTACTGGTAACACGACTTCCAATTTTGAGGGGGAATTCACATGTGACCCATATGTGATAGACCCAATCCAGTCACAGATATTGCAAGATTTTCAATATATAACATACTAACATATCTCTCCAAACAATTTATATTTCAAGGGACCTATCTCATTAGAATTAGTTGTTGGATGTGTTGCTTTTATGGCATTTTTGTTTGTTTTTAATCCACACGTCACAGTGATGGTTTTAATTCTGTGGTATCAAAGAGATAAAATACTACTGCATATTGCAGGCAAAATTATTTGTGTACTAGTTTCATGTTGCACCAAATGCACTAGAATTTCCACTTTTATAGTAACAGCTCTGTGTGAAAAGTGGAATATATCAATAACACTATGTTTTATTGAAAGATAGGATGGTTGCTCAAAAGGACATTTTCATTTATCAATTTAGTTCATGGTACTTGCATTGTTGATTTTTTTTTTTTTTCATCACTAGCAAGTCTATGGAACAGTGTCTCTGACGGTGGAATATATTAATCTCACTGTGCTTTATTGAAAGATAGGATGGTTGCTCAAAATGACATTTTCCTTTATCAATTTAGTTCATGGTACTTGCATTGTTGATTTTTTTTTTTTTTTTATCACTAGCAAGTATGGAACAGTGTCTCTGACAGTCAACAGGTGTTTGAGATAACGTATCTCAGCAAATTAAAGACACAATGTGAGGAAAGCTAGGTTGGTTTGTTTCTTTCTTTCTTTCTTTTACTAGGCATGGCTGGGAGATAGGTGGAATTCTGGAGAGCTGTAGTATCATTAGCCAAAAAAAAACAAACAAACAAAAAACAGGTAGGGGAAACATATGACATACAAACAAACAGGCAATTCACTACACATCTTTTTTTTTCCTTTTTTTTTTTAAAGTCAGGTTTAAGCTTCATGGAGTGTCCCTCCCTGATAAAAAGTTTTTGATCCCTACAAATGTAATAGACTATTCCCATGTCACTTAGGGTTTTTAGCCAGCACCACTCAGTGACAAATCAGCCACTAACATACTGGCGATGATAAATGGGTTCTTAGAGGTGAAAAAAAAAGAAAGAAGGGAGCGAAAATCCTCCATTCTCCTCAAAATGAGTCGTGTAAAAGCCTCTAGGTTTCTGCATTTACAAAAGACGTGCAGATGTTTAACATGCACTGCACACAAGCGGACTTACGCCAACAGAGCAATGACGTAGGTCATGACATCTAGAGAGAATTCTCAGAGATTGATCATGCCTTTAAACTCTTCTTTTCTCTCCTCTGATTACCAGGGGGAGCCCAAAGTAACTGGGGAATCGCACAAATCGAATTAATTTCGCCGTAGCGTGTTTCCACCTACCTTGCGTCGCCATTTGCGATTCAATGTAGTCGAGGGTAGCCTCGTCCTCGCAGATGTCGTAAGGCATGTTACCGTCGGAGTTGATGGCAAGGAGTTCGGCCCCTCTGGAGTTCAAAGATGCAAACAAGTAAAGCACAAGTAAATGACCAGAAAAAGTGTTTTGGCATTTGACTAAAACAACAACAATAGAACAAAACATTTTGATTTATGCATGATGCATAAAATATTACTATTGCTGTACCTAAATGATTGCACAGATGACGTAACCATAGTGTTACAAACTCATCAACCCCATGGCCTGGAACAACCAGAATTAGCCGTTGACTAAGTTCAGTACATAGTTACTCCCACCTGTTGAGAGAACATGACATTAACAGTCAAAGCAAGATAGAAGACACAGTGAAAAAAAAAAGAAAGAAAAAAAACCCCACTCTGTTCAGCTTGGAATGTATCTAGGTCAGTGGACCAACAGACTGGTTTAAGGGAACGCTCTCAAAACAGGTTTCCGGGCAGAATTAGCTATATTTGCAATTCCCGTTGTCGACTGCTCACAATCTTTGCTGCAAAGACTTGCCTAGTGTCTACGCTGTGTCCAGGAACTCTGCATTGGTAGACTTGATTCATCATCAGAGTTCAAAGCAGCAAGATGAAAAAAATATTTAGAAGTAAAATCGTCATGTGAGAAGGTGCTCTTATGTCATTGGCAAGAGGGAGCACAAGTGATAATTCTTTGTGAAGTCATTGCATTTCAATTCAACTTTATTCCATAACAGCCCATTTCCTACACTACCAAGACAAATAGTCATGTACATGTCAAAGATTTTTATACATGACTCCATAAAAACAACAACACCAGTTGACTCACAGTGCGATATCATCCCATACCTCCTAATTATCAGTTGCATATCAAAATTGGACAATTGGAAAAAATACTCTCATACAGCTTGAACAGCTAATTAATCTCTCCTGAACAACTTGTTTTAGTACACTTTCTGTTGCTTTTTCACCAGAAAAAAAAAAATTCTGTAAGGCTTACTGCAACCATCAGGATTACGCAATTATAGGATTTCATCAGATGGATCTATTTTTGCCAAATGCCTGAAGACAAGAATCATTACAAGTATTGCCGTGCCTTTCCAACAGCTGGCTTTTTGGAAAGTAGGTACCTCAAGAACGAGGTCGGGTAGTGCCGTCCGCTGCGGCGGCAATCACGCCGAGATAAAAGGAAGATGCAATTCTCCTGCCCGAATGATTACGCAGCATACCAGCAGATGAAAAGCAGATGAGACCTTTTTGTTGTCGTTGTTGCTGTTGTTCAATCTTATTTCGACTACAAATTTACTAGAATGTGACCCACGGGTGTGTAACATTTTCTTCACTGTTTCAAATCTTGACTTGTTAAAGTGAAATGGACAAAGGGACAGCAACCAGTTGCCGCACAATGACAACAACTATGGAGGTATTTCCTTTGGCTATTTGTACTTACAACAAGGCAGGTACCGGAATCTTGCTTTTTCTGCTTATAGCATACAAGAACTATACCTCCCTTTGACCACTGGATGCATGGACACTTAACATATGACACAAATTACCTGTACACAGGTTGCAGAGAAATGGCCAATGTTGGAGATTTGTGTTAATTTTGCACTTTTAGAGTTGAATAGTCCTTGCTGTCCTTTCAAGGATCTATATCAACACACACGGTCCATCTCTGCACTTAACATCACCTACTATCCTTGTGGAATACTCTATTTGTGGTGCACTCTGTATGGTAGAGGTGATCTCAAGAGTAATTATTTCAAACACATTACTGGAGTTAGCTCTCCTTTCCCCTCCCCCCCCCCCCCCCCCTTCAAAGGAAGGGAAGGGAGCACGCATGATTTGCAAATAATGGCCTTTTACAAAATTCATGATAGTTCTACGTGAGGGCAACACGAGCAGATTCCAAAGGCCTTGACGGTGATGGATGTGAACGCATCTTTACAGCTCTGCAGATGACAACGGTTCCAGGCACAGTCAAGTTCACGCCACCGGTCTGATGTGCTGCTGCTGTAGCACTCCTCTGTGTGACATTAGGCATGTGTATCATGAGGACTATGTGCATAGCATGCGAGTGTGTGTTTGTGTGTGTACTTAAACAGGCATTTCTGTGTGGATATGTTTCTACATCTATGTACACAGTATACATACACATTATACATACATCTTTAATTAGGCCTATCTATGAATGAATTATAAGGTAATTCCTCTTTCATGAGCATTACTGCCTCCATTCTGCTGATGTTACAGTACATACTCTTATTAGTATGGGTAAAACAAAACGCATTCCACGTAAAATTGTATTATGTACAAATGCAATTCTGTGTATACATGTACATTTATACTGAAACAAGTGTTCTTTTATCAAACTCTTCTCTCTCTCTCTCCATTTTCACATTAAAACCTGATTTCTATCTCCCTTGTGTCATTTTAGTTGTTATATCTTTGTTGACCAATACTAGGAATTTCATTAACAACATACACTTGTACACATGATTAGTAAATTTAAAAAAAAAAAAATCTTAGAGGCAAAAATCAAGTTTCATTTCAAAATTGGATAACTGCACATATTTAACATGCTAAGTCTTTACATTTCAGAAATGAAACCGACACCTTCATTGCATTTCAACAGTATATTTCATGCTTGAGAAAAGAAAAGAAAAGAAAAAAAAAACAACAACCCTACTAAATATCCTAATGCCATTATCAGTAGGCAGTTCTGTCAAAGGCATTACACAGATTCTGTATCAGCAATGGGGTAAAGTCTGCTTCCAACCAATACATGGGGGGGGGGGCTTTGTTAATGAGGAAATGCAAAGTCTGGTTCACAAGGGAAAAAGAATTCCATCTTTGCAATAGGGAAGTAAGAGACAGGAAGGATTTGCGTGGAGAACACAAATTATCCTCACAGCACGTTCTCATGGAACAACAACAATCTCATATCTGAGTTTGCCTTCAAGAAAGAGAGAGAAGCAGAGGGACTCCACTCAGGTCAAGAGATGGCAGAGCTGTCGATGGAGGGGAAATCCCCTAATGACATCACGTTTTGGCCGTTTTCATGTCAAGTCTTTGGTCCCTCCCATTCTCACTTTCCTTCCCTTCTCCCGGTGGATAGACTTCTTGAGCACCTCTTCTAACATTCCACTGGCTCCGTGAGTAGGGGGGTTAACCCACTGAACCTCAAGCTAACTCTCATCGAAGGCAAGAGATCACTCATGCCCCACATGCGTTGAACCTTGGAAACAGCGCAGCCACCAAGCATTTTAGGAGTTAAACAGATTGTGACAATTGATGACTGGAAGAGCAGTGGGCATCTCCAACAACAGACTCATTCAAATTTGTGGTCTGGTTGTCCACTGGCACAGTAGATGAACAAAACAAGCAAACAAACAAAACAATTGGTACAACTATGAAGTTGATTTGAATCAGCACGGAACCATATAATACAAATTATGTCAATAGACATGAAAAAGCCAGCTTCATGTTAATGCACCATAACATCTTGACTCAGAAATATTACTGCTTGTATTACTTGTAAATCTAACATTAACAAAAGTCAAGAATTCCAATTCAGGTATTACAGAGTTCAGGAAATACTAGTAGTTGACCTGCATTTTTAAAATGTGTCACCACATTTTTTTTTTTTTCTTCAGCTTTCTTGCTTTCTTATCTCTTTTCACTGCCAGATCTCTGCCACCAATTTTTGCTTGTTGTAAGAAAGAGTAAATCTCTACTGCAAACCATACACACATGGACATCTCCTGTGGGATCTTGAAGTATCTCCCTTTAAACTATCCTTTCCAAATCTAATCAGCAGGCTTTGGATACACCGCCATTTATCATTACATGTTGAATCTCTTCGATCATGCCAAAGTGGCCAAATCCAAGCGCATGACCTTCTAAAGTCGGATCTCTTCCTTTTCTCGTGATCAGACCGGATAGACGGATTCTTCTCGGCTCCCAGGTGCATCAATTCAAGGAATTCCTCCCTGGTTTCTGAAAAGGTTGAGCGAGGCGCTGAGGTCTACATCCCAAGGGTCATGCACTGACTCGTAATTGGCTTTCAGCATGCAGTAAAGAATGGGTAACCAGCTTACACACGATCTACGATTTCCATCTAATTCTATTTGCAAAATGGCATACGGCCACTGTGGTCTGTTTGTGACATTCTTCATCACATTGCCTATATATTTCACAAAGCTGATATAAAAATGTTTGTTTATATCTCTCGCCTGACAGTTTGATTCCATCACATTATGTTCACACTAACTTTTATAAAGTAAACTCAGAAAAATAAAATGGCACAAGTTTTATCCACTTGGAAAATATCAAAAAAAAAAAATAAAATCCCTAAATGTTTTATTTCATGCCATCACAGAAAATATTACTTTAACAAAAATTGTGATACAAGGATACATCAATCTCATCTTAATTGCATATTTGATTGGCAGTGACATCATTATTTAAATGTAAAACATGTGAAAATATAATACTAAAAACTTGTTCTATTTTGAGTCCAACTATTATGATTTTTCCGATATCTGCTGAAGTAAATTAGAACATGGTGCAGACCAAGCAACAAGCATCACATATTTCTCAAGTATATTAAAAAACTAAATGGATTAAATCCAAGTAGCACCTTTATTCAAATTTTACTTGACATTATGGGGGACAACTGTCTGTACTCAGCATACTTTAATATTGCAATACCAGTATAACCATGAACTTTTGAATAAGCAGCATTTAGCAGCATTTAGCAGAACTATATAAATGTTCTAATTACTCTTTGTGCTATCCAGTATCAAGTATATAGAACTATTATCATCATTACTATCATGATCATCATCATCACATTTATATTTGCATCCAAATAATGATCATGTAATCAATTTTTCTCAACTGGAAATGAAAAAAGACACAGGTCTGGAATTCAGGTATTCTCTTGCCTGAAGCATGTGAAAGATATTACTCAAGAAAAACAACAACACCAACAACCCATCTTTAGGCAGCTTTATCAACTTTCCATCATTTGCAACAGTAGAAGTCAGAAAATGTCATTATAGACAAAGTATTGAAATTCAAAGCTACCTTCCTTTTTTTAATCAACAAAATGTCATTCACGGGTCATTAGAGGATGACATCCGACTTTAATCTCACTGCTCCAAAAATAACTTGTTTGTGGAGTCCATATTCAGTTTTCTTTTCAAAAACAGACCTTTTCTCATTGCAACCTCATTCACAGGCATGCCTTGCAGTGACTGTACTTTGTCATTTGCTTCTGATTTCTGATCATGGTTAAGTAAGCAACAAGCAAGGACAGTGTCATGACCAGAAAAAAAAAATAACAAGAAAGGTGGTGGCATAAAACCACACAAATCTCTGATGTTAAAATTCACCACTATCACATGTTTAGTTCCACTGTCCTGCATCCTAGCCGAGCTTCATTGAATACTCATGAGATGGATGGAACCCGTTTCCAGGCAAACATGGAAAAAAAATCCCTCTTTTCAAGTCCAGTTTGCAAGGGCCATTTTTTTTTTCAGAGCTCAGGCTAGCGCCCTTTATTTAGGGTGAAGAAGAAATCTTATTTTCTTTTCTTTTTTTTTAAATCATGGGTCAGTTTGATGGTAAACCTCTGTTATCATTGACTTCAAACTGACCTAAAAATTTGTTCTAGAAAAGCAGGATTTTTTTTTTTTAATACACGAGAGCAAATATATACTGTCCATCACTGCATGGCATTGATGAAATATTGATTCAAAGATCAACAGCGAAGCAGTTTGCCCTCCGACCCATCTCTGAGTGGGTTATACAAGTACTCACATCTTGCCAGGTTTCTTTTCTTTCTGTTTTTTTTTTTTTTTTTTTTTTTGTTAAATCCACAAGCAAGCTAAATTTCCATCTTATTCCTCTTACAATGACAAGTTATTTGTACATCACGGTGATGCTGAAGTAAATTTAGCCCTAACTGTTGATTTCTGAGGCTGTGAGAAGAGACAACATTTCTGAGGCATCTTCTAGTAGTTTTGGAGCCTACAGCCCACTACTTTTTCACAAAACTGCAGCAGTGCAGGCAGCTTGAAACATAACAGCAAAAACTGTCCCTTTGAGCTAGATATACACATGGCATCTTTGTTGAGATAGTCATCATATAAATGGGTGTAATGAGGGCATCTTCTTCTTATGAAAGGATCTTCGGTGCAATTATAGTAGCAAAACTTTATTTTTAGAGGATCTTGCAGGATAATGTCCTCAATTGTTAGACATATCTGTGAAATCTTAAGGCACTTTTCATCACTCTAATCAGTGAAATTGAAATTCCAAGTTTAGAACCATGTCTAATGACCCTAGCATGGATTATACAAGGAATCATCATAGACATTGCTGTTTATATTCCATCATACATAGTATTCTCATTTAAATGTTATAGGTCTTCAAATGGCTTTCCATTTTTTCTAGCTTTAAGCTAGATATATATAAAAAAAAAATCAAACAAAACGGAACAGAAAGGTCGCAGAAATTGTTTCTCACTGGCACGCAAAGGTGGGAACTACCTGAAAATAAGGAGGGTAATTGATTCCTGATTTGCCTAATTCAAGGAGGGGAGGGTAAGGGTTGTTTTCCTCAATCAGACAACAACAGTGTGATCATCACAGCTCCATACACACTACCTGTCTCTGCCTGGACTCAAGGGCAACTTGGCTGAGCGGATTACAGCTCAAAAACCATGAAAGAAAAGCAGGTCAAATTTAGGGAATTTTTTTCTTTTTCCGTTTTAGTGGGGGGGGGGATGGGGAGAGTTGGTGGAGAAGAATGGGGCTAGGAAAAGGGGGATTCTTGTGGACTTTACAGTCAATGAGGCATGAACTTATTCCTTCAGGGTTTTAAATCCAGTGAATCGGTATCAAACCGAGATAGGGCATGAGGAATAATGCTCTCTAATCTTTGAAAATCTTGCTTTTTGGAAGGAGGGGATCTCTGCAATATCTATTTCTTTCCTACACAAATATTGTAGGAAATAACCTCTTTCCACAACACAGCTCCTAATAGCATACCTAAATATACATTTACATGATATCACAGCTCATATTGGTTTCAATACGCAGAGCTATATGTGATGGTGTGGATTTCTACATGTGAAAAGTGAAATGTAAAAAGGAACACAGCATGACTAATTTACACTAAAATAAAGCACCATGATGCTTCCGATACAATGTCATCACCATAGCAGAAAACACAACTGAAAAGAATTCACAATGACAATGAAAGGATTCCATTATAAACAGGAACACAACTGTAAATGAACAAGAATACAACAGGAATTCACCTCAGGAGAGGAACTGACATAATTACTATTCAGCAAGTATAAAGACACATTTTCCCTTTCCACACTTTCCTTCAACTCTCGCTAAGTACCTCTTACCCCTTTAAGCTGAAGGGTTTACCCTGCCCCTGAAAACCTCACCCCCAGGGTCAGAGCCCCCTTGCTAGCAGATGAGGCTTGACTGCCTGTGAGTAGTGACTGGCACCCACCCCTGGATACCCTATCCCAAGTGCAACCAACACAACGCATGAATTGAGGAGAGCTATTAAAGGTACATTGACCTTATGGCAGTGTCCATGAAGGATATGTATAGACGTTATCCACACATGCGGCAGGTTTAGTATCCACATTGAGAAAGTGCAGAAAATATGCATGTAGATAGGTTGATGTCAGGCATTCATCTTGCTGTTTGCCTTGGGCACTCTCATGCTTTAAAAATTGATCACAAGACTCTACAGGGGAAGATAAATTGTAACCTTTTTTTTCTGTAATCTGCTTTGCAGGCGGTCTATTTTAGGAGCAAAGGAGAGATATGATGAATGAAAAACAAATCTTTCAAGAGTTTCTTTTTCCAAAAATGATACACAAATTACTCACATTGAAGCTCTTTATCATTCTCTGCCAAACAGATCTTATTTTAGGATATTAAACTGCACCCTGAAATGTTGGATTCATTTTCTCTTGCTTGAGGTAAGAATATAAAAGTGAGCCACAGAGAAAGACTATTAATAGCTTGATTGCTAAGCGAATGCCTACTGCTCATGCTGTTTTCATGAAGGCTAAATGTGTGTATAAACCATGAATTTCCCAGAGTTTTTTTTTTAAATCTTTTTAATGAACTACCATGGGACCTGAGCTAAAAAAAAAAAAAAAAAAAATCATGATAATAATATGAAGCTTGAAGCACTGTGTATATTTTTACAACATAAAGTACGAGTTCTTTTTCATGATCTGGCTAGGGCCTTTTCTCTTAATATCAGCAATAAACAAAAATAAACAGAACAGGCCAAATATCATTTGAAACGAGTGTTATTGTGAAAACAGGACAGAGTTTTCTCGGTGAAGTCATTACATAGGTATTTCACTGAATGTCCAGTGCAGTAATATCTGCTCAAGAAAGCTGCAGAAGTAGAAATATTCACATCAGTTTTTAATACTGATTCAAGATGAAGTCTGTTCAATTTTATTCTCACTGTCAACACATATAACAGGAAATATATGAAAGAATAGATTATCATGGGTAAAACAGAGCAAATGAAATACTTACACTATTCTATTTTTGTGCTGGTATTACATAGCAATAAAATAAGAGAAAATTGGTTTAGACCATGGACAAAGAAATGTCGAAGAAATGTTGACATGTCATTACGAAATATGATCATTTCATCCACGAAACGACTGATTTCAAAACAAAATAGGCCATACGACACTTGGCGCCCCATAAAAAACTACGGTCTTTGTCCATGGTTTAAACCATGGACAAGATTGTACCACCTTCGTGAATTTGGGCCTTTAGGTCTGTAGAGTTGGTATTAACAGCTGATTTAATCCTAAACAGGAGGTGAGAGAAGATCATATAGTTCACTTGTTTGACATCATCACACTGTTTTAGGTGTGTTCATCTTCTTGGTCTCACCTTGATATGAGGAACTGGGCCAGGTGTCTGTGGCCACACGTTGACGCTGCGTGGAGGGGCGTCCATAGCTCTCGGTCCGTCACGTTTACATCGGCACCTTTCTCGACCAGCAGTCTCATCATACTTTCATTATTATCTATGCAAGACTGTTCAGACACAATTGAAAATAAAAAACAAAAGCAACAAATAAATACATGAATATAAAGGTGTGCATATTGAAGCAAGGAAACATATTACTAATCATCAAGCAGGTGTTAGCTAAGTGAGTCTGATAATTAGTTCATTAAATGATTGTAGGGAAAACATTAAGCAATAACATGTTTTGTTTCTTCTTTCTAAAGTAGTGCATGGCAAGCAGGCCTACCATGCCAACATTCACAAATCAAAATCAGGATATTAAAAGAGCTGTCTGAGAGATGCTTGTGTTATGTCACATGCATTTCAACAAGCAAAAAAAAAAAAAAAAAAAAAAAATCCCTGACTAAAGAGGTTTTTGTATTCTGTCAGGACATGGACATACGTCTTTAATCTATCAGGGAGGTTCCAGCCGAATCACTACTTCATTCCACAGCATCCATGACAAGCCAGGATTCAACCAGACCTCAAAAGGTCAGACAATTTGTTTGATGATACGTTTGAAACAACTTTGTGCTTGGCTACTCCTGACAACTGCCTGTGTCAGAAATATTCATGTCTTCACTGAATTCTTGTTTATTGCATGGTACTTTCACTGGTAACCAAGGCATTTATATCTTCATTAGATATGAGTTTGGCAAGCAAAAGTTAATGTAGTCTAAATCCTACCTGGAGTAAAATACCCCATATTAACAAGCAAATGATAAGAAATATAGAAAGTAATCCATATCTTTATGAAATATGCATGGTTACAGAATTGAGATGTTTAAAGGGGATGGTTAGTAACTGATCAGTGGGAATGCTGGGGGATGATTGTCCCAATCCTTGTGGGATTCATTTAAGAGTACATTATATATCTTTTGTTGTGTGAAAATTATTTGCTTCAGAATGGTCTCATATTCAAGTAATGTGCAGTTTAATGTTTCCAGGTTAGCGTGCCTGTACAGTGACGGGGCCATCATCTGCACATTACTTGAATATGAGACCATTCTGAAGCAAATAATTTTCACACAGCAGTAGATATATAATGTACTCTTAAATGAATCCCACAAGGATTGGAACAATCATCCCCCAGCATTCCCACTGATTCCCGCTGATCAGTTATTAGCCATCCCCTGTAAGATCTTTCTGTTGTCCTGAATATGAATGCATGAAAAGTGAGTTCTGAATGTCTGAATTCATGTGACTAAGAGAGAAGTGATTTTCCGCACTGTGAAAATTTCCATTTCTGCAGTGACTAAGAAGGTTGTAGGAATACTACTTGATCTGGGGGTGGAGTGGGTAGAAGGGGCAGTTGGAAGACTAAATAACATTGGTGTGCTATTTGTCTTCAAAA
This sequence comes from Diadema setosum, assembly GCF_964275005.1. Classification (NCBI taxonomy): domain Eukaryota; kingdom Metazoa; phylum Echinodermata; class Echinoidea; order Diadematoida; family Diadematidae; genus Diadema; species Diadema setosum. Next base: position 2,015,738 of record NC_092693.1, on the reverse strand, counting down.
ATCTTTAAAGGTAGGGAATCCCATTTGCATGCCTTAAATGAAGAGTTGTATAAAAACAGTGGTATGTTGAAGAGAGTATCATTTTAGAAATTCCCATAAAGTATTGAAAGTGGAAGGTAACATTTAGAACATTTTTATTGACCGTTAGATTTTGAATTGAATTTTTTGCGTGGCTCACCGTAAATTCCAGTACATTACTAGGCTACCTTTGCAGACCCATGCACTGCATGTGTGTCCATCATGTATATTTTGTGAAGAAAGTTCATCCAAACTTACAAATATTTCTATATACATTCTTGCCACACACTCTATATGTTATTACATCAGCTCTTATATTTTAAGATTTGTGTTTATAGATAAAAGATACAGAAGACTGCAACAAAAAGGCTTAAGTGTGGCTGACACACAGAACTACTGAGTAGTTGAGTTTTGTGCATTATTCAAATTGTAGATAAATGTTGACTTCCAAATTTCTCAGCAGTGGCCTAAACAAGTCCCCTGAGGTTCATATTTAATGTTTTGCTGCATTTTGGGAGGTCTATAAAAGGTATTCCCTACCTTTAAAGGTATTGTTTACCATTGGGGGCAGAGATGACAAAAATGTGCGAGAACACATTTGACACATATGTTTATATCAGTTGTATCAAAAACATCTTACCATATAAAACTTTTGCAATAAAGCCTAAAATATAAGGAGATATCACTATCTTTCTCACTAAACCATATCTGTAGACGGTTTAGTCTAGGAGCAATTCTGTTATAACTACTGTTCACATTTTGTATATCTGAGAATATTAAACATTGATTATAATGATTACAATTTTTACATTGATTGTTTCTATCCCTAACTCACATCTTAGAAGTATTTTGAAGCATTAAAGCTGGATTTTTGTTTCATCTGCAAATGGTAAATAATGACTTCAATTGGAAATGCTGAAAAATGTATGCAGATGACTAAGACATTCCATTTGGTGATCAAACATACCCCCCCCCCCCAACTAATTCTGTTTTGCTCTGTTCAAACTTTATACAGGGAACTCAGTACACCAGTAAAGACATGGAAAATGATAATATGTTATCATACACTGGATTTTTGTGTTGCATTTTTTTTTTAAACCATAATATGCTGGCTGTTCCCAGTTTATAAAATCTGATCATGGTTTTCTCAAGCTAAATACCACTACACGCGATGTCAATGTTTCGCACTGGATAGATCCACTGATATGATTTGGAGTGTATGAATTCCTAGACATCACAAACCAACACCTCAATCCACTGTACCTATATGCAGATGGCAGTCCCGGGAGTAGAAAGCTGTGATAAGAATCTTAGGGCCATGCTGCATGTATGCATACATCACGTCTCGAAACAAGTCTACACCTTGAGGGTTAGGATATATTACTCCACAACAACTACTCGAAATTTACAAACATCCCAGGAGCTCATGCTGTGACTGTGAAATTCATGCCACAGACAGGAAAAGAAAGAGTTGATTTTGTCTTGTGCAAGTGTGTCAATAATGTCACCTAATAATCGTCTGTTGAGAATGAGAAGGGCATTAAGTTGTCCCGAACACTATGGGTTTAGAGGCAACTTAACGCCCTTATCATTCTCAACCGACAATATTATCAATGTTACTATCACCATCATTATCCTAATCATTGTTGGTATTACCATTATCAGCATCATCATTATCACATCTTTGTTATATAGTTCTAATTATCACATCTTTGTTATATAGTTCTAATAAAGAAAAAGATACATCTGGCAAAGTCTTAATGTACCCACAGAACAAGAAGAAAAGAGAAAGAAAACTACAACAGGTCAAAAGATCTTAAAAGTCCTTCAGTTTTCATTGCAGAGGTGAGGGTTTTTTTTAAATTCATTTTCTTTGGCTCATTCATATCCATTTTGTTTTAAAGAAATAAAGTAAGCGAACAGAAAGTCTTTTTCTCCTTACCTGATGTAATGCAGTCAATCCGTCTTCATTTCCCATGTTGGGATCGACTCCACTTTCCAGCAGATTTCGAACTGCAGAGCGAAAACAGGGAGGAGGAGGAGAAAGAGAGGAAGGGAGGGAAAAAAGGAGCAAAATTTCATTAATCTCTTTGCCTCTTAACACATCACTGGTGAAAAGGTAGATTCTGTCCGCCCACAGGATTGATGGGTGCACTCTCCTCGGAGCCCCCACAATTTGTACATTACATTCGTTTTCCTGTTTACATCTTATTTACAACCACATTGACAGAGCCAACGGGATCAGTTTAGCACTCAACTCAAAACTGACAAGAGGTAAATAACGTTGAAATTGAAAAATGGTGCAAGCCGGAATCTCTTCTGAGGTCAATGTGGATGCACAAGCATCAGATCACTAAACATGCTCTAATGGATTTTACCTGTGAAGCAAGTTTTGTGTGCTTTTTTTTTTTTCTTGGGGGAGGGGGAAGGGGTTAATTCAATTAAAGTAACAAGGTATTGGAACGGCAGAGACAAAATGGAACAAACACTACAACAGTGAAGACTGTTTGAATGTTAATTTATTGTCTAACATGGCATTATTTGTTGCCATCAAAATAAGCTGCGTGGGTCACATAATCACATAGTTCAAAGTGAAGATAAGGATCACAAGGCATGGATATATATTACATAGTGTGTGACTTTTACATCCCTTTCTTACTCTGTTTTCTTTTTCCCCACCCTCATCCTCCTAAATTTCTACTTTATCGGAGAAGAGGATAGAGCGAATAAAAGAAAGGGAAGAATCCCATCCCCCCCCCCCCCGAAAGAAAGAAAAAATCAAGGATTTCCGGCATGTTCAAATAATGCTCAGAGATTCTAATCATTTCTGATGCGTTGCGAAGCCCCATCTAGCGAGCAAGAGGGCTCCTGAAATAGCTCCGGCGGCAGTGCTCCCAGATTGGTCGACCTTTCCATCGGGCAAATTTTCAATTTTCCACCTAATGACTTCATCATCCTCATCTAGCCATCGCAACCATAAACCATATACCGCCACGTGCCATTTCTAACAAAGATTTCCAGCAGGGATAAGAGACAAAAATACCAACCTCTGTCTGTTGGTATGTAAGTTCTTAGACTTAACTTTACACAAAAAACAACAACCAAGAACCCAATGAGATTATTGTTTTCACTAAATATTCCCATCTGACGCCCCAGCCTCTATGTCATAGACATATGCCATGAAATCACAGTTGACTACTCTACATTTCTTCCCCTCCTTGAATGAATGTTTGATGCAACAAATGGAAAGCAGTGAGGAAAAGTGCAATCAGACTTGTCGGTATGCAAATGTAATTTTTCTTCCCTGCAAGAAGAACATTGTGGTTGAAAAATCAAAGAAGATACAAAATTGTACACAGTAAGACATGAGCTCTGCACTCTCTGAATTCTAACAAACAATTTTTCAAGTGACACAATGTTCAGAACATCGGAGATGTTTAGACTAATAATGACTTATTTCTGTCATAAAGATGCTCATGAATCAACCTGAAAGAGACTAGAATGAGTGATTTTCATCTATCACATCGTATATACAAAGATAGATGAGCAGCTTACAACTCCCATTCATCAGCAATGAGTAGCGAACTAGCTGTGACATATCCACATTTAAGAAACTAGACATCTTCCCTTTGAAGTGCCAGTACATGCAAACCAAATTTCAATTATGGCAATTTCAGCAGTGACCAAAGTTGAGTTTAATCATTCAACCTCTCAATATAGCTTTAGGGTACAACAAGTTGAAGAAAACAAATTATGACATCACAATAAACAAGGCCAACATTGATGCTGATAACATCTGAAAGGGTCTGTGATGCCATACTCATACCAGAGGCATAGCTACCTCTTTGCTGGTACAGTTCAGATGAACCTCCTCCACTGGAAATTAGCATACTACATACATGGTATCAGCAACTCCACATTCTAAGAAAGTAATTGAGATTGGTTGTTAAATATTTCAGCATCAGGAAAAAACAGCAAGCTGGTTGCCAGACTGTCACTTTAAAAGGTATTGCAGTCTCCCAACATAACGCTTTCTGATATCTATTATGTTTGACAAGGAATATGGGAACAGCCTATGGGAAATGGGAACAGCCTATGTGACAGCTTGTAGCTCCTTCTATTCTAGCTAAATATCGTACCACAAGGGACCAATCTATATAGTGTGCATAACTTCATAACAGACTGTGCTTGAATGTTGCCATAATGACTGCCATAACAGTAACCACTCCAGCCAACATCCATACGTAGCTCTGAGATGCGGCATAATATGAGAGACGCCACTCATTTGAATCAACCAGAAAGTATCCTGAAACTGTGAGCAGGCTTTGAAAAAACACACCAACTGGTGGACTCTTAAAATCATATGGCAGTCTGAAAAACAAATTGAATCGTGCACACACAAACAAACATACACACATACACAAATCGGATGTCTGTACCAGTTTCCACAGGAAAAATTACATTTTCAACACTTATTTTTCTATTCATGATGGTGTGTTATCTACAATGCAAACATTTTAGATAAATTGCCATTTTTTGGTGTTTTTTGTTTTGTTTTTAGCTGGTTCTCACATGTAATTTCTCAAACAACAAGGGTTCCATTGACCCATTTGAAAAAAAAAAAAATGCACATGTTAAAGTGAGCACGTTCCGATGATTGCCACTTTAGCTCCAGGTACATACACTTGTGTGAAAAAGAAATGCCTCCCAGAAGAGAATATTTTGAACATGTCTTGCATATTGCGGGATGCATGAAATCATTGAATGTAGTTTTCAAGTGGTCTATTTGTAACGAGTGACTGACTGGGTTCCATTAGAGACAGGCAAGCGCCATAGGGTAGCTAGGTTTACCTGACTGCTGCATGCATTACTGATGGATAAAAAGCTCCCCATGAAGAATATGAGGAAAAACCCGACGAGGTCACATCCCCTTGGCTCAAAGTTCTTATGCTACTTATTAACTCGAGTTCATGTGGGTCTTTTCATAGCTGTACAATGGGGCAAAGAATACATATTTGTCAAATTCAATTTCCCCTTAAAATGGGTGATTTACAGTTTGTTGCACTAATGGAAATATACTCCTTTCTTTTCTTCTCCACGACTTTCTTTCTCTTTTACTCTGACACACATACACACACACACACAACACACACACAAAATAGTGAAGCACAAAGTATTTGGTTCCCGTATTAAGTTATTGTCTACATCACAACGTCGGTGAGAAATGTTGAAAGAGGCCAGCAAGAGGCACCTATGATTAACCCTTAAAGGCATAATTTACCAATTGCAGATGAAACAAAAACCCAGCATAAGTGCTTTAAAATAGTTCTGAAATGTGAGTTAGGGATAGAAACAACCACTGTGAAAATTTGAATCAGTAAATTGATGTTAAGTATCATTAAATATACAAAATGTGAACAATACTTAAAATAAATATGTTTCTGGATTAAACCGTCTACAGTTACGGTTTATTGAGAAAAATACTGATATCTCCTTCTATTTTAGGCTTTATTGCAAATATTGTATATGGTCGGATGTTTCCTGGTACAACAGACCTACATTTATGCATCAAATGTGATATCTTGAAAAATTTTTAAATCACTGCTCCCAAAAGTAAACTGGAGCTTTAAGAGATCACCTTCATCAACACGCCACTGACTATGTATCAAACAATTGTGCTAAAAGCAATAATAGAGAGAGCTAGGGAAAATATATGCTGCACAGAGCATATTCCTGCAAAACAGATCCTATTACTGCCAGTGTCTGGAAGGAGGCAACTGGTACAGACCCGCTGAAGATTGGAGAAGCATAAAAAGCCCGCAGTTATGGATTGGGCAAAGCCATGCAAGGACCGTGGGGTACCAGGTAGATACATGAACATCCTTGTGGCTAAACACTAAGGACGACACCTGGCATTTATCTCTCATCCATCAGCCGTGAATGAGATGGGTTATTATTGGCAGCAAGGCTGGAAATTCTCAATTTCACCTCGGCCGCTGCAGCCGAGTATCTTAAAATCTGATGCCGCTTGTTTGGCGAGTGCTGCTTAGTTCTTCCAATTTCTTGCCGCACTTCAAGGCTTTCGTTCACATGAAACAGAGTACTATATTACAAATTATGGGAAACGCGAGTTCTGATAACTACACACCTACAATGCTGTAAAAGAGAAATGTGAAATAATGCTGGTTGTGAATTCATAGGAAAACAATTCTCCACATTCACAAGGTTTTCTTGTTGTTTATTTTTGATTTGTTGAAATGCAAGCAAAACCTCCAGTCTAAACTAACAATATTGTAAATCTGATCTGGAGGTCTATATGACAAAATTTGAGCAAAATATAAAAGGATAAGTGATTTATTATCAAACTACACAGGGATTCCTTTCAGTGTCAAACTCTAAGTGTGGGCTTGATGATGTAAACCTACCCCTTAACAAGTATGGTTTACTGCTTGTGACAAGTGGAAATTTATGCAGGCAGTCATACAGCAAGCTCTCCACTAACATGTGGAGTACGTGTATGTGTTTTTGTTTCTCACATTGTACTGATGTAGATGGACACATGCTTGATTATAGCAGCTCTGCATGACAACACATGTATGATGGTCTGTGACATAAGAAAAAAGGACAACTGCATTTCTCATAAAAACATTACATCTTTCTTTCTTTTCTTTTCTTTTAGTTGGGAAGGTTGTTCATCTAAACCGAGCCACAAATATATAGAGTTCCCCATCTTGTCTTAAAACATCATCCAAACAAACTTTAATGACCCTTAGCTGGTACAAAACAAGTTCTGGAGCATAAGATTATGAAAGAGCATAATTCAAAAGATAACAAAATTTCTCCAAATCACAGATGTGTCAGACATTTCATGGATCTACAACACCTTCTCTCATAACAGCTTAGAATGAAGCTTGATTGTCATGCAGCATGTTTAACAAATACATGCCATTGAAATCTGAACTCAAAATCACTTTGATAACTTATCCCAAAGTTACTGATTCCATGTGATTTGTGTGTGAATACTAATACTCCATTCATAAAATCCATATGAAATTTCACCGACTTTAATAATACATTTTGTCAAAGATGTATGAAACTGATAATACAAAGAGTAACTCACAGCAGTGGTGAAAAACTAGAGAAAAAAAAAACAGGAGAAAGAGAGGAAGATGAAGACAGGAAATTACTCACCAAGGGAGGATTTCAGCATCACAACACTGCTTGCTTTTTCTTTCAACCCAGCAGAAATAGAGCAAAGGGACAGACATCAGCTGGGAGATGCGCAAAGCTGCGGCATCATCTCCACTATATTTCTGATGAATGAGACCCTAAAATTAGCAGTGCTTGGCCGCCACTCTATACCAGTAAGAACACTCCACAGTATCCAGCCAGACGCACTCGTGGCGTGTTTGCACGCATCCAGAGTCAACACCCAACCGTCTCCGGCACATCCATTCTAATCATCCACTACCTCCTCCTCCTCCTCCTCCTGCACCTCCACCACCACTACCACCACCATCATCATCATCATCATCATCATCATCCGAAAACCGGGTCAAGATCACAGAATCCATCATCCATCCTGGTATCAGATTCCCGTCTTGTGAGCTTTTCTAATGTTTCTGCCCTTTTCACAAGGAGGACCAAATACTAGATATCTAGCGTAAAATTACACTTTCCAGGTCACATACATCTTGCCAAACATAATGGATCTTATTCATGATTTTTGAAAATGGGGGGGGGGGGGGGGGTGGTCACATTAGTCTTAAATCCAAGTCCGAAGACTTAAAGCCAATCTGGTTTTGAATGAACAGTTGAAAAATTTACTCACTTTCACATAATAATGCATCCACACAAAAATTCTCAAGACCAAAGTCCTCTTTGTATGTTGGCAAAAGCACAAAAATCATTAATGCAAGCAAAAGGTAAAACTTTTCAAACTTCATATTGGTAGTAGCTGCTGGTGTAAACACAGAAGAATGGTACATATATAATCATCCTATATCTACTCTGATTATATCAATTATGTTAGTATGATTATGACCCCATCATGTTATACCTGATGTACATACTATGATATTTTGAAAACAAAACAAAACAAAACAAAACCTAAGTGGGATTGACAATCATCCCCAAACTTCAAGATCAAACTTGAAGCAACATCCAATGGTGCCCCTCTCCGGCATGTCAATAACTGTGTTCACATTGGTCACTCAATCTCGAGAGAGGACCCCCCCCCCCCCCCCCCCCCCCACAATGAAGGGTGTTCTTCTCAAAGAAATCAATGAATAAATGCTCTAGAAGAAAGGTCCCCTGCCTCTGGGTTCAGAGACAATCTGAGGCTACCTCAAGCACTCACCATTGCTCGTGTCCATGCACATAATGTGGAAGGCAAGTACTAGGAGCCCCTACCACAGGGATTCCATCCACTGGGACAACAATGCGTATGTTTGGAATGCATCTATCATGCCTTTATCCCAAGGACAATTTCTCCAATTATTTTGGCTAAAAATTTGTTTACATATTTTCAAGAGAATTATTCAAGGGACATTCCAGAGGATCTATATAATTTCACATTATGCTGTACATAAATTGATTGTGCCATATATAGATTTGTGGAATTTACTGTGGTCCTTGAGTAAACCAATACTCTGAAAAACCAAAAGCATATTACACTGAACAAGGATGATAACATACAAGGCTCACATATTCCAGTCATGTGGCAATTTAGTCCCATTATGATATATACCACTTGCTTGACAAGTTCACCCATTTAGAATTTATGCATGCTTTCTTCTTGTGTTCTGCTTCCAGGCGTACCCAATCATGCATTCTCATGTGAAGCTGCTATGTCTTCAACCTTTTCCACTGCTGTGATTTATTATGAATTTTGAATACATTTATATTCCTTATCCTAGTTACCATAAATTCTGTAACTCCATACCCAGTATAACCAATTTTAATATAGATATTCAGATGCAAAAGTTGGAAAATTATCTGCAGATCTCCTTTAAAAGATTCTTTCTTCCTTTGGGTCTCCCACGGGGGCAAAATGAGTTCATCCTAAGAGCTACAATGCACAACTCTGATCTTCCTTCACTGTGCTAGATAGTACCACTTCCTCGTCTTGTGAAGACAAAAAGATAGTGGGTGAAAAATGTTTACAGATGACAGACGACAGACAAGAGATGAAAGGAGTTCCCGGTAGTTCACCTGAGCAGAAAGAGTGGGCAAACATCCCAAAGTTGATTACCTGGGAACCATTCTAATATGACAGTGGAATAAAATGGATATTTAAAACAGACATTTTTTTTTTTTTTTTTTTTTTTGGGGGGGGGGGGTCAAAAGAAGACTTATCAGCTGAGTCATGCAACAACTGTTGTATTTTTTTTTTACATCCAAATCACAATCAGCTGTAAAAACACATGGTTTGCAATAATCATAATGCCATGGAAATGCCAAGAGTGAAATTCAATTTAGATTCTAGACATTTTATCCTGAGGTCTCAGGAACCAACCTTGATCATCAGAAGTGAAGATCAAAGAATAACATGACAGTTCAACAGCTCAATCCAACACAGGAATGCAGTGTAATCTATCATTTGACATTGTGTATTATAGTTGAAATGCATAGATGAAATTCCTTTAACTTTCTTTTTGTCAAGGGGGGGGGGGGGGTGTGCTCACAAACACAAACCTTCCTTCAGCCAACAAGTGCAAAACTAAATTCCATCAAACATCTTCAGATTTTGTTGGCTCCATCTGCTGTCTGGTTGGCTGCTCCAGAGCTGTGCGGTAGAAATCCCCAGTGCTCAGCAGCACAAATGTCATGATGATGATGAGGAGGAGGAGGAGGCAGACTGGCAAACTTCCTCTCCAGTATCCATGGCAACATGATGACTCGAGATGAATTTCTCAGATAAAACAAAGGCCTTCGATGACAGCCAGAGCTTTCGGTCCACTTCACTTATCTGACAAGACTGCACTAAGCACTCTTCCCTATTCTACCACTCACTATGATAGAGCAGGGCCCCGTTTTATCAAAAGATATAATCGATTATAAATTACCTTTATACACAGGCTTCCATAGACTTATGATAGAAATCAACCATATCATCAATGATTACTCTTCAAAAACAGGGCCCAGGTTTTGTCCTGTTTCCATTCAATATTTAAATCCTGAATCCTGCACATTTCTTTCTCAAGTACTTCTTCCTTAGTCAACTTATTAAAGGATATGCCCCATAGGATGCATAATCAATTCTTATTCTCTGGAATGCTTTCACAAAACTTTGATATATTCTACTTGGACAGCCAAGAGAAAACTGCTTAATATCAATGAACCAACATTGAATTTCTATTGCCAAGGACCACTGAGGAACTTCTAACTCTGATCCAGTATAATTGTAATAACTGCATTTATATGGTGCTTCATACACGTGTTTCTAAGCGCACTCATGCTATTTATACAAGAAGACAAAAAAAAAACACAACAAATGTATCATACATTCATTCATAAGCAATGCAGAAATGACCTTTGATAAATCAGAGGATTTTTTTTTTTTCTGGAAAAAAAGTGGTTGAATAAACTTCTTTTATGAGTGTAATGTCAAAATGCAAAGGAGCTTCATGGAGAAATCCTATATTCTCAGGAGGAATCTCCCAGATGGCTGAAAGAGTGTGAGAAGCGGCCGGTGTGACGCAAGTAAGCGGTGATCATGATGACGGTCTTCATTTTTTTATACGGTGTGCACGGTGCTGGCGGTTTGTGAAATTGGAGACATTTGTTGGCATGTGACGGCAAGCATACAAACAATGCAGCAACAACAGCCCTTCATCTTTTTTCAAAAGACTGCGCATGAATATGCGGAGAATTATTTTTCCACAATAAAGGGGAAAACTAGAGGCAACTGCTGCTGGAGAGAGATGGAAATATCTTTGGGATGTCTAACAAACCTTTAAGAATCCATTTGCAACATAAGGATGTCACCTTAGGAGACACTACATGATTATTATCACTATATTACGGAGATGTTAGACATTAAGTGGATAAATTTGTGTTTCCACAATGTTTTCAACTATATTATATCCTATTCATTCCCCTCTTGACTGCTGACAATGCTTAGAACACATTTTTATACACTGTCTCCTTCAGCTGGATCCAGAGTTAATATATTATTTATTATCATAATTTTTTTTTTTGAGTGAGTGATGGCGTGCTCTTTATGATTAAAATGGTCATTTTCTAAACTGCTATACGTTCACAGATGAGCTATTGCTATTTCAAGGTACACTGTGGGAATATTTTATGCCATCTTAAATTGGATATTTCAAACGCAACAAGATGTGCCTATTACAACTTTATAAGTGCAATACATTTAAATGGCATCACTGGGGGTCTTATTTGCAAAATAAACTTGCAGTTAAGAGACTGGACTTGAGATGTTTCCTTATCAGCAGGTACACAAGTTGTTTTCTTTGGCAATAAAAAGTCTTCATTTGATGAGCATCATGCCAGTCTCAAAAGAAACAGCTGACATTTTTTTTTTTTCAATGATACATGAAGAAGACATTTTAAGTTGTCTTCTTCTTAGGACAAAAAGAACATTAAGAAATGCTTCATTTCTTTGAGCTAAGCATAGATCTTAAATTTCTTCTTCTTCATACATGTCATGCTGCTACACAAAGTAATCTTTAGATTGTTATGCTGGTGGAAATAATCAAATGCTGGACTGACAAAAGAAGATAAAAACAGTAAATACATCGTGTCTAAAGGTAAAGATTCTTAACGACATGACAACCATTGCCACAGTGATGTACAGTGAATCCAGCAAATTGAAATGACATCATAACACCTCCTGGGGATACTGTATACAATATTTGAAGGGGCGGGGCAGTAGGTATACTCATACGCCTGACAAGCAGGTCTCTGCATACAAGACACATAAGCCACAAGTTACCATATTCCTCGAGTCAGTACCATTGGTGAGCAATTGTTTGGGTGTATAGAATTTGGCAGTGCAAGGATATTTTGAAAAGAGGGTGAAAGAGAGAAATGAAAGCAGTACAGACTGAACAATATCACAGCATGAGACAAATCCACTTCACTGAACATGTACACATCTTGGAATGCTGGTCCATGGAACCAACACCACGACACAAAGGGTGACGTTCACCTTGAAATTGGTTCCAAGACTACAGATCAGCAATCATTGCATGATAAGGCATAAACACTTCTCATTTGGCTAGTACTGGCTATTGATGCTGTCATGCAGAGACACACAGTTGTAACTAAGTGCCCATCTATTGTACCTTCCATTCCTTCTCATTAGGTTAATCTTAATTCTCTGCGTATTGTTATATCTCCAATAATTTACTTGCTTTCGACTTATTGAGCATTCATTCTTTGGCTCATTAAATTGATTACTGCCCTAACTCTGCGTGACATTTAGGAGAGCTATGATGGGTTCGCAAGGAGAGAAATTCCCTGACTCAAAAAGAGTGAAGCTCATAAAACTGTCTGTACCCATGACTGAATCCAGTCCATGATGGATGTATGATTTGTATCCTGCCCAATCTTCCATCTAGATCCCAATCAATAATGAGCTGGGACAACAAATCAAGATCTCAGGGCAGAGTACGTAATACCTCCACCGTCCAAGTGGTCATACATCAAGCACGAGGCCCCCCTCAACTCTTCTCCCTGCCGCCAACTACGCAGACAAGTGACAAATATTGGCCATGTTCAACAATTTAAAGGAATAGGCCCTCTCAATTTTTCTCTCTACCTTACCATCAAAACAGTCAACAATTCCAAGATTAAAAGAAACCTGAATTCCATCACTATCACTGGAACAGACAATATTTTCCACTAATTCTGAGTATAAAGATATGAGTGGATCATGACTTTGGAAATAAACATTAATCATGAAAATTGTCTGTGAACTGAAACTCTCCCACCAAACTATATACAGAGACATTTTCAGGATTTTGTTTTTCATCAGTCTTCTGTAATACACCTAACTAAAAATCAAATTAATGAATAGATAAATAAATAAATAAGAAGAATGAAAATAATACTAGCATCAGTCAACAAAAAAGTGCAATCCATCCTAATACATTTCTTTTGTCTCACTTGGAAGATATTTGAACAAATGTGGACATATCACACAGGTCTCTGACTGACTGTCTGATGTCAAGCTCTTGGAGCCAATGAACTTGGAAGATGGCTTGGTGGCTGGGGCGCTCACAGAAAGTGTTAATAAATCTAATAAACTCCTGCTAACTGCCTGGAAATGTAGGCTAAGGATGCTACCTGTAGGTATTTTGATGTACCCCTGGTAAACGAACTTTTTTTTTTGCTGGCAGATAAGGTTGTGTTTGGATGACTGATGAACAACAGGTTCCAACACTGTCCATATCCAACGCGTTAGATCCATCCACTGACATTGGATGATGCATCCGGTGTATCTATGGAGACACTACTACAAGATAGTAGGTGGTGATTTGATACCGTTTCTGTACAAAATCTCAGGAAAGGCAATCATAAATGACCACTGCACCCATATTACCCACAAAAGCAATATGAAAAGGTAAAACTGAATGAGACTTGAAACAAAAAATACAAACACAACCTGCAACACGTGAATGAGTTCAGTCCTATTTCATCTTTGAGTGCATGATGTTAGGAGGAGAACATAATTACTGCTCTTCTAATGTGTGTATTCTGTCTCTTCTGTTTAATAGCAACAAGTTTTAATCTTCTTCCCTGGTTGTTCTTGGAACATTATCATGTTGCATCGAGGTGCACACATTACAGTTTCAATTTTAATGGGTACATTTACACTGGAATTCCTGTGGTCATTGCTGTAACCAGGGAGGTGGAATATTCCACCTCCCTGCTGTAACTGTTCTCATTCGCAAAGCACCTCAGTTGGTATCGTTCTCATTCACAAAATACCGTTTTATTTGTGGCCGTAAAGTACACCTCTCCGATGTAAGCACTGCACATACAATGTGTACATGCATCTCTTACGGGGAGAAGAAAGGAAGTGTGTCAGTTCACATGAGAAATGTACCACAGAGCACTGGGTGGTATTACGTTACACGATTCAAACTCAAAGCTTACATGCTTATTTGACACAAAGTTTGAATTACCACCCTAAATACCACAGTGTCTCATAGCGTATATGCATTCACATTACAAAATGCGGCATGAAATACCACAGTAATTTGCAGTGAGCATGAATAGGCCTAATGAGTTTTATATTTGCAAGTAATGAGAGACAATTTCATTGTTTACACCCAGGGGCTTAAAAGTTGCTGATTACCTGATGTACACATATGACCATCAATTACTTGTAATTGGACCTGCATTTTCAAAATTTGACATCAATAAAAAGGCCTTCGGTTAACTATGCAAAACAAGCCAGACAAACACTCTATCACAAGTTTAGTATGACACATAACAACTTTACAAGGACATACCATACTGCAGCGCACCAAAGTGGGGGAAAATGCACAAACCTGCCAATGTTGTCAACATGAGTCCTTTTTCGAAACAACAAAAAATCTGGCAAGCACAACATTTAATATCAATAACATTAGGGAATCCCCTCTCCCCTCTATGTACAAAAATATCCCCTACTTGATAACAGTAAACAATTTCTCAATTCTACCAAAACATGATGTTTTTGAAGGGGAATTACCAGCATGGGCTTTATTCCTTTTGTATACGACATGCACCTCATTTTCTAAACTAGCTTAAAGAGAAAAAAAAAAATCTTCCTGTCAAAGATACACACTGTGATTATTTTTTTTTTCATTCTTCACACTTACAAAGACTGACAAAGTCAATCCCTTAAAATGTGTTTAAGACATCAGATGCCATGTTAGCTGATTATAGCTGTTACACACGTATGACTATCACTTAATTGTAACTGGACTTGCATTCTTCCATGGTCTATTGTATCTGTCTCACTGACCTAGCAAATAATGACCCTGTTGTTAGGATCATTTCCTCTTAATCAGCTAATTCTTGGTGTAACCTCTAAAGTTACACAAGCCCTGGCTTTATGGATTTCATCTTTCATAATACAAGTGACTTGTTCACCTTTACAGATTGTTGTCATGTAAATGACAGAATTGTGACTTAACTTTCAGTGTTTTAAAGATGAATAACTTTGGCGTCTTTTGGCTAATTATCTACTTGAAGTCTCAGTAACCTATGTTGGCCCATTCTGTGACACACTAGCTAGCAATACAAAAATTAAACTAAATGGGCATCTTGGGGAAAACCTCAGAAAATGATGGATATTGACAATTTCATTTTCCACAGCTGATGTTATGTCCATCCTAGCTGTTGGGAAGGTATTGGGCAATACTTTATAACATGAGCCTTGCTTTGACTGGTGAAAAGGCAGATAGTCTAGATAAAGGAAAGTCATCAGGCCAGGGAACATGTAGTATAAATTCCAGTACGTGTTTATTTGCACACAGGTGTGTGTGTGTTGGGGTGGGGGTGGTGCATGTGCACGAGTTGGGGGCGGGGGTTGCAGAATCAATCAGAACTCGATGTTCTGTACTTTCAGAGGGCAGTGAATCACAAAACATTGCTCAAAATATAAGAATACCCATCTAGGCAGCAGGTAACACAGTTGTTGACATTTTCCTAGATCTCATTCGGAAACATGACTTGAAAAAAAAAAAAAGAGAAAAAGGACAGTTTTGAAAGTTAAGTAGTTTTCATCTTTCTTTTCTTTTTCTTTTCTTTCTTTTTTTTTTTTTTACAATCCGGAAAGCTGTCAGATGTCCTTCCTGTGATTTACATCCTGGTAGTCTGCACAAGCAAAGCCATGTTTTCCCCTCTTCTCACAAATGTTGTGATACACCAGAATTCACCCACAAACGGATCAGGAAATCACATCAATGTACTTTACCTCCCATATTCCAACTGATGTTTTTGGTTCCAGTCTAACATGGCATCATTTCTTTTGCACTTGAGAACGATGCTTTCAGACAAGATAGTGATGAATACGGCCTGTGACTCGGACAGAAATAATGATTTTTGTCCGTCCTGCAGAATTGCATTAGTAGGAAACTTGTTCATTCTCCTTCTGTGTGGATTAGTTTTAAATAAGCCTCACTTTAATTCAGACTTCTAAATCCACTCATTTTTTTTTTTTCAGACTCTTTATATGTTCACCACAGACACTGAACTTGTGTATCATGTCATATATCCATGTAAAATCATATCATATCATATTGTGTCATAGTTTAATCCAAAGATGGCATGTGAAACCATAACACTCACAGAATGTATTACTATATATAAAATGAATGAAAGTAATATCTAAACTGCATATTCATCTATCAGAAACAAATGAAAGCAAACTATGAATTGAATCTCCTACCCTTTAAATGCTTCAGATATCCCAGCATCTCATTATTAAGGACAAAGAAGAGTCAACTTCAATGAGCAAATTATACAAACGGTGAAACACTGGAAAAACTGATTCCATGTGCTTATCACATTGAACCAAGATATTGTTAAAGTGGAAATTTTCACATATTTCGCACCACCAGAAACTAGCATGAAAATAAAAGCAAGCAAGTATTTTTGTTTGTTAATATGCACCATTATTAAATCAATGTCTTGATTCCACAGAATTAAAAACATGCAAAATTCACTTTGTCCGGCCAAACGTGAAAAATTACTTGTGTGAAAATATCCGCTTCTACAGTATGCTCGTCTGCTAGGAAATGTTTTGTTAATGGTAGCTACGATCTCCAAGCAAATGCGTGTATTCTGTAATTACCTCATATTGTAAACATCCTCTGGCTTCTTCTGAGAAGATAATTTTGTCTTTTTGAGCCACGAAGCTGCTGCTGCCCAGCGGGAGCATTATTTCTCCGCAAAAGACTTTTTTCTCAATCAAGGGATTAAAATGAGCATGTGTTGGTAGACTAGTAGGATATGTCCCCCGGAAATGTGCAGAGTGACTTTGATTATACTGCTGGCAAGAGATGCAGTAACTGTAAGGCTACCCTGATACCATCCGATATGATGGGAGATAGGGCCTATGCCTCTGCCTATCAGTTCCATAGGTTGTTTCCTTGATGACGCTGTGTGGCTTAGTTGGCCTGAAGAATATCATGTTAAAATCTATGCAAATTTGACCATGTGAAGACCAGCTGACTACATCATCCAAACCTGTGTTCGATACACATCCCTGTCTGAGTACACTCTTGACCCATACTAAATAGGTTACAGTTCAATCAGCAGACATCTACTCCATATTTTTCTTGTGCTGTAGATACACGTATATACAGCGATTGCTCATATGTTGACCTCTGAAGGTAGGGAACTAGCTAACACTAATTACGCATCCATGCAGGACAATTATTTTATCAGCACCAGTTTGCTTGTCTTTACAGCAATTTTTGGGCATCACAGCAATTAGTCTTCAAATTTGTGAAAATGCAAGTAAAAGGCAACCTCAAGACTTGAAGCCGACCTGCCCTTCACAAATGAGTTTCATAAATGCTGACAGTAATATGGCTTCCTGTACGCAAAAGCACTGAACATCCTTCCTAGATGAACGACTGACAGTTTGTGAATCTGTGACTGACCCTTAATTCATGAGCGGCAGCCAAATATGTTTCTTTCCTTCACAGACAGCAATAATAAACTTCTGAACACTGTTGACACTTGACTAATGCCTCCCAAACCACACAAATTGACTTTGCCTCATGATGCTGCTCCCAATGTGCCTTTTTTTACGTGGGTTAGCTGTGACAGGATGGAGACAGTGATGGCAGCACCCAAAAAATCCTGCAGCCAATGAACTTTTACACCACCGCAATAAAAGCCTGGCAGACAAACGGAAAGACAATGCAAAAGCCTATCAGGAAGCACACTAGAAAAAGTAGATTAAAGAACTTCATCACACATTCAGTTTGACTGCAGATAAAACAGTAAAAATATGGACCTGTGCAATTTTCTTTAAAACTGGATCAATTACATTGAAATTATGGAATTTCATAGTTTTACACAATTTAGGACAGTGCTATCAGGCACATTCACATTAATGATAGTTCTACACTCACGTAGGGCAAGTGACGAATATGAAAATAGCAACAACAAAGTATGAAGAAGACGACTGGAACACTGGCAGCCCACTCAGGTGTGATAAAGTCACAGTCCCACTTAACTTGGGATCATTGTGATATGATAGGGACTAGAGGGATTCCAAAATCTTTATTCATTGACAAATGAGTTTAAAAACATCTGCATAAATTTGCAATGAAAGAAGGACAGCAGATCATCAAGTAATTTCAAGAACTGCAAGGGTTTGATATTCACATACATCTAAAACTTGACATGCTCACAAGCACAGTACTGTAAAACACGACATTTTCGCGGCATGAAATTTTTGCGAACTAGAGCCGACGGTCTTTTTCGTGGCATGAAATTTTCGTGAGTTGTCTCTGACATTCAGTGCATATAGTGCATTTTAGTGCATATAGTGCATTTTAATTTCATGAATCTTGGCTCTTGTGAAATTCGTGAAATTAAAATGCATGTAAACATTCCTCGTTTTACAGTATACACAATTTCAAAATCAGAAGGTGCCTATAGCAGCATCCGAATATTAAATCCCTACCAAATCTGACTTCTTAAATGGTGATTAATATGACTCTTTGTTTCTGTCATGTAATCATATTATTGAGGTCATAAGGGCAGTCACCACTAAATATGTGGCTTTTTTTACCATGGAAAATGTCACACTGATATTTTGATGTGTCTGGATGCATTGTTGATTACAACAAAAGCCACAGCTATAAAATGAAGATCATGTCATTGGAAATTTGAAACTTGTTGACACTGCCTACACGGCAGCTTGCAAAGGAGGAAGTAAGAAATAAAGTAAACTCGGGCACAAAGTTTTCTCCTTGTCAGTAAGGACAATAGGAAGATAGCTGGTGTGCATGCCTTCATTCAGTGCATTTGTCAATTCTAGGATGCTGACAAATATGTAGCTCATGATTTTTTATTCTTTTTTTTTGTGTGTGTGTGTATGTGGTGTGTAACAGATAAACACTTTTGGCATAATGACTGTTGTTTGTAGAAGGGGTGGTGGTTAAGTCAAGAGGTAAAGGACATCAAGAAAAAGTGACAATCACATAATCCACATTCATTGCAGAAATCTTACGTTGCAGTCTCATGTCAGAAGGATCTACAATCAAGCTTCCAAGTGTGCAGGTAGCATCTACAATGTAGGTCTTTGTACAAAAAGATTGTTCTGAAGTTATCATTGTAGTCTAACCTCTGGAAATATTTTTTGAAGCTTTGACAAAACAAAACATGCAGAACAGGACTTTTATTATACGGTATGAAATGTACTTACTTCAATTTGAAGCTTTGACATACATTTAGCTACACGCACAGAACGGGACTGCTTTTTTAAGGCAAGAGATATACTCACTTCAGTAGCAACATATTACCAAACTTAACTTTGGTTTGAGATTGAATTTTGTCAAATTAATCACTACTCCGGCCCCAATGACGATGAGACATCTCACCACAGTTTTGCACGGAGCCGAATCAAAACTGACATCATCTATGACTAAGCCAATCACGAGGGCCGAACTCATCACCGTGATACTGCATGTAACTCATGAATGATGACCAGAATCAACCAATATCAAAACTTCTTTTTTTTTTCCATGAATACAGCTCTGCATGAGCAGGATAGCTCTAAAACTTTGTCCTTCACTTCTGTGTCCTTTGTTTTTCTTGTTATTTGGAAGGTCTTCAGTGGATTATATGACGCAGATGTAAACTTGTACACTTGATAGATTTTGTAGATCATGTCACAGGAAGCTACTGTCAATATATCAGTCTTCTTTCACTGGCCTCCACATACAAATTTTCAGAACTAAATTTCACAGACCAGACCTTTTTGTCACATTCAATTATGAAATGAAGGGATTCTGACAGGTCTCATCTATGGCCTTGACATACTTTTCACAAACTCAGCACTGACCAACTTTGTTCACAACCAATGTGACTGAATGCTTCTGATGCATTGATAAGTTATGATCACCTTTAGAAGCAAAGGAGCTGTCACTTTTGGCACTTCAAGATATTTGTAGAGTATTCATATATTAGCAATATGATATAGGTCATTTGAATTTCATTGTGCAAGCATTCAGACGCACTGCTCTGAGAGGCAGTCATAATTGACTGAATGTACTAATCACGGGCTCTAGTGCAGGATTATGACCTTGTAGCTGTAGAAGCTCATTTAATATTCATGAGGCTCAGTAAGGACTCTTTTTAGAAAGAGTTTGAGTCAACTCAGCCCATACTACATGCAAACCAAACCTACTTCACATCTCAACATGAGACCGCACAGTCATGACCAACACATAAACCATTCAGAACTATTGTTTGGAAAGACCAGATTTTCAATATGCAAATTATACCAAAAATTATTTTTTCACTATGATGTACAGCAGTACCTCATTAAAAAAAAAAGAAAAAGAAAAAAAAAAGAAAGAAAGTAGTCTCAAACTTGAAAATCAAAACAAGATGGGTCGAGTCAGAGTATGTAGTAAATGATGATAAAAAGATGAAAGCCAGTACTATCTCAATCAGCATCAATTTGATGGGCATTTACTCCCAATGGCAAGGTTTGATGAGGATTGAGCATAGCTGGAACTCATCTAATCCGCCCTTCCACGAACAGAAGGCAAGACTAAAATCCCAGCCCCCCTCCAGCACTGAAGAGAGGGGCTGACAATGACAGCTCTCCCACAAAATCTCAAGAGAGGGTGAAATAAAGCTCTGCAAAAACTAGCATGAAATGGAAAAGCAAATAACAAGGTTTTTCAGCCGTCGTCCCAAATGCATTTCTTTTTTCTTTTCTAGTCCTGCCTGCACGGAATGTCAGCAACTGGCTGATTTTGAGGAGGGAAAAAAAAAATAATCTACCTATTGTGAGGGAATTCCGATAAAATTCAACCTTCTGCCTTAGAGAGACATAAAACTGAAAATAGCACGGGAGGAAATGCGTGTGACAAATCATGAAGAATTCAGTCCTGCACCTTTAATCTACCCGACAGATGGAAGGAAATTCCCAAGACCATAACTTTGGCGTTAATCTGCTGAACAGAAAATCAAAAGCACTGACCTTCCCACACACTGTGAGATAGTATATAAGTGGTAGAAATGTTATTAAATAAATCAAATCTACAGGCATTGTGTTCTGTCTCCTCCTCCTCCCCCCTCCCCAACACCCCAACAGAGAGTCAGATGTGCATTGTTATAAAGACCTGAATATGAGTAGGAATATATTCTTGAGGAAGGGAAGCAGCCTCGCCACTTAATCATGCAGCTATGAAATTGATATTGAGTTAACAAGCAATAATAAAGATGCAAATGTGCAGGTCAAACATTTACACACTTCACACAAGTCAAGCATACATCAATTACCCTCTTTCTGGTTTTGTGTTTGAAAAGAATCTTCATTTTGGTCAGTTTGAAATCATTTCTGATATCCATGTTGATGATGAGAATTCATACGTCTTCAGAAACCAGCAATTCCTGCAAGCTTCAGCTCTTCATAGTTTCTCCCTCTCTCTGCTCTTTTATATGATGAACATCAGAAAAATGACCACTAATGTACAACTTTTACTGTAAATTCCCTTTAAGATATGTTTAAAAAAAAATCTTTTTGTGCATCATAATATTTTGTGGTGCCATAATTTAATGTTTATTTTTTAAGAAATATGAAAATAAACTAGGCACCTATAGGGGGCCTAACTGAAAACTGGAAAACAGAAACATGTATTTGACAGCAATGAAGCATTCTAGCAAGTCCTTCCAAAGTCTCTAATACCCAACATGAACATGGCATAGATCATTAGAATGACATATCAAATTTGAGACACAACTGTGCCAGCTGGATATGGGGTGAGAAAGGAGACTCTGCCTTGTTTCAAGAAGTACCTAAAAATCTCTTTTATCAAGACAATGATGTGGAGCTAATGGTGGCAGGAACATCTCATCATGATCACCATGGAGCATCTCAGAAAGGAGGGGAAGGGGGGGGGGGGGAAGGGAGGGAACTAAGTCTTCAAGAGATCTGAGGAGCCAAAGGTGGGCTTGCCGCTAAGCTCCCGAGATCACATGTGTGAAAAGATGGGATTGTGTGGTAGCTTGTCAGTCGAAAGTAGCAGCTTTGTGTGCAAGGAGAGAAAAATGGGAATGAGAATCATTCAGCCCCATTTCCTCCCCCCCCCACCCCCCCCCCCCCCAACTGATGTTAACTTTCTTGGCATGCACGCCCGCTTCTAAAACACTCTCCTAGTGTTTAAAACCAGGATACCATTGCTAGTACCACGATATCTTATGAGTTTACTTCACAGCAAGGCAGAAGAAAATCAGTAAGACATCATGCTGAAAAAAAAAAGAGGATCTCATACAGAATTAGGACTGATATCAACTGACACTCCAATATTGCGTCTCAGACTCGGACATGTTCACATCATGACTATGTAATATTTGCACTATAAACAGGGAAGAATCTGATCTTATGTATCTGCACACGACGAGGAAACATGACATGTGCTCAGTTAGGAAAAAGAAGGGAAATGTGAAGGCTATTCATAACTTTTACAACAACAAAAACAGCAAACAAAGGGAGATAAATGAGACCATCAACTAACTGTCCATGCATGGTGATCAAAATTTGTTAGTTACAGAGAAAATGTTGCTCATGTAGAGATAGTAGGGCTCACAAGAGAGGCCTAATCTCAGGCAACAACAGACTGTATTCCATGCTGTGGGAATTCATGTGAGAGCTTTGATTTGTTCAGCCACTGTTGTACAAGCACGACACAGCAGGCCATGGCCCAAGAGTGCAGCTAGGACGGTGTGGCAACTCAAACGGAAGGTAAGCAGGGGAAGAACACAGTGAGGTTCATCCTTCCGCATGAGAGATATATGACATTCTACCGCTCAACCCAAGTCTGTTCACTTCAATGCTCATCACTATACATCCCTTGGTCAAAAAGATTTACACTCTTCAACCAGCATCAACTTGAGATATCATATAGGCCTATATTTTTCTTGTACTTCCTGTATTGATTTCCACTCAAAAATGTTTCCTCTCTTATCACTCTGACCTGCCAAGCACAGGAAAGGCAAGACAGATAAAATTTGTTCGTCAGTAAATCATGACCACTCAGTTGGCCATGATTTTGTTTAGGAACAAGTCGTGAATAATAGTCTAGAACAGAGAGAGCACCCCCCCCCCCATCCCTCCCCCCCCCCCCTAATAAGACACAGAAGACAGTATATAAACAACACTGCCACACTTAGCGGATGGGAAAAAAAGTTCAGATGCACCCTAGCTGGGAAGTGTGCATAGGTGATTTCATCTAATTCTCAAAATTAATCTAAAATTAATCAAGTTCCCAGCAAATTTCAGCATGTGTGGTACTGTGAGAAGGCCAACAGTGTCATTCATAACAGAGCAGGAAAGCATAAAAGGGGTGAGGGGGGTGGTTTGAAGCATGTGATGTGAGTAAAAAGTGCAAGGTAGATTTGAACTTGGGCAGCTTTAATTGAATTGCACTCCCTCATACGCGTTTGTCACAAATTGTCAGATGGATTGTCAAATTCATACGCCAACAATGTAAATTTCAGCTCCAAGTCCGAACGCCAAGCGAGCAATAAAGCTCAAAAAAGTGCATTCTGTAATACCACATTGACATTTTTCACGGAGGAGGGGAGGGATTTTTGTCGTGGCATGATTTCAACCTGTGAAATTAACAGAAGCTGCAATGCCCTTTTCAGAAGGTGAGAGAGTGAGAGAGAGAGAGAGAAAGTAAGAAAAAATATATATTTCTACTTTTGCATGAATATGTGCAATATTTAATAAAGTTGAAAGTTTGGGGAAAAACAAGATTCATGCGTTTCACATACAAATATTTTAAGCTTCTGTATTAATGTGGGATGAAGTTTTCCATGAAATCACGGCAGGAGAAAGGGGATAGATGGAAGGTGAAGTGAATATATCTGAGAGTAAGGGCAGGCGACTCTTTTTCTCTTTTTCATCTCTCTATCCCCATTCTTTGGAAAGCCTTGCTTGACAAGTTTGACAGAAGTATGACAGAAACAGAAAGGCTTTTAAAGTAATCCACACACACCTTTTGAAAGACAATATTATATATGAATGGATATGAATTACATGGGGAAAAAATATTGTCATAGTTTTCTTGATGCAGTTATCAAAAAGGAAAAACTTTCAGAATTTAGAGTTTCATAAACACTGTTTACCCCCTACACTCAAATACCCAAGACACGCCATACACACAAACAGACAGGTCCAGCAAACACAGAGTTAAAAAGTTTTAGTCTTCCTGGAAGTTAGGGTACAGTGTGTGACCTTATATTCATGACGATGATGATGATGATGATAATGATGATGATGATGATGATGATAATGATTCTCGGCATTTGTATGGCGCCATATACTGTATCCGTTTAAAAGACATTTAAAGGCGTACACTCCTCCAAGAAATTCATTAGCCGAGTTCACACGTACAAATTAGCGGGATGACGATCGCGATGCTCATCCCGAGTTTTTTTGCGAGCGTCCACACGTACCAAATTAGCGGGATAGCGATCGCGATCGGTATCCCGCTAATTTGGCGAGCGTCCACACGTACCGAATTATCCCGCTAATTGCCGATAGAGATAACAGCAAAGCCTGCAAACTGGGTCACGCAGCGCCCTTCTCTATCACTGCCTGCACGCACTTACCTTTGTCCATTGTCTTTTACGCGTCAGTGGTGTGGTTCGCGCGCTGTTGTTGTTGTGCTCCAAAGAGGTGAAGGACCTCTTCGCAGAGGCCTCGCTGTTGTCATGTGCGCATTGCATGATGGGATGTAAAAACTCGAGATTGTAATCCCGACCATTCACACGTACCAGCGTGGGGCCAATTATCCCGCTAATTGGCGAACCAGCGCAAGATTTCTTGGGATTAGCATCGCGATGCTTATCCCGCTAATTTTCGGGTTTTTTCTGTCCACACGTGCAAAAAACTCGGGATGACGATCGCGATGCAAATCTCGAGATTTGTATCCCGCTAATTGGTGTACGTGTGAACCCGGCTATCACTTCACCAAGTTACACCGCAAGTCAAAACAGCACTGTCATTGTTTACTTCACTGTACATGCAATAACAAAGACCAAAACAAAAACAAAAGATGCCCCAATTCCCTCGTAAGCATATTAAAGTACGAATGTTGATGTCATCATACAGAATGTATCATCATCTCTCCAGGAATGATTCACAGGTGAAAGAAGGTATGATGCTGTCTACAACCTTTGGTATCATGTTCTCAGATAGAGAAAGCTAACACCAACACAGGGAAGTATTAGGGTACCCAGTCTATACGCTAATTGAATTAATTCAAAGAATTAGTTAAATGGGTTTCCATCATGACAAGGAGAGTTTAATTGTTTAATTGAATTGCATTTTGTCATTCCTGGGCGCTCATCGGCCTGCTGTTTTGAAAGATGCGGGGCCCCTTCTCTCAATTAGTGGCTTCCCTAGCATGGGATGGTTAAAGACTTTAAGGCTCATCGATATCAACAACTAGCTTCAAGTGCTACATTATGAAAAGGGTCATCTAGGTAGGCAAACACAATTGGTGGCAGCATAACATCAACATTTTATCTCCGTTACCTTCAATGCTATCACAGTCAAGTTTGTTTGGTAGAACAACATAGGTGGACTGAGACATATTTTACAGTTTGTCACAATCATATTCCGTGTGTTGTTTGTACAACTGATTGATTTCAAGTCAAAATGCTACTCTCCTGTCCGCTAGAAAATCTAGGAAGATCTCCATTGGAGTATTTTCTGATGTTGAGTAGAGTACTTGCCCTAGTGATGCACAGCTGATTTACTTGCAATGGGATGTGAAAACCAAAGCCTTCTAGTCTATGATGCATTCCCCCCCCCCCCCAATATTCTCCTTCCCCCTGCCTTTTCCTTTTCCCTCATTCCACATCAACAAGAAAGTGTCAGGCCCCTCCACTTCTCGGAGGGCGTCTCCCGGCAGCCGCAAGGACTCTTGTCGCGGGATTTCACACGCATCCACGGTGTCTGACATTTAAGCGGTGGCACCTCGAGAATTGGATACGCATCTTCCAGGTCGCACACGTCGGGCCGGCTGGAAAAGTGGCACGCACTGATGAACTCCTTTTCTCTCGCGCGATAGATCCAAGTGCTACGTAGCGTGAGGTGGTTATGAAGGATTCATATTTGAAGAGAGCTGGGTTTCCTACCACCCAAGAGGATGAAGGAAGGTACTTATGATCATAAACACTTCCCCGGTTCCTCATACAGAGAGTTCTGTCTCTCAATATTAGTGATAACGTGTTATCCCAAAGAGCCTTTTCAAGAGTAGGATTGGAGTTCATGAAGTATCATTAATTAAAACATTATGAGAGATGTTTATACAAGTTTTAATGTAATGTAGAAATTTCATTATCTTTGGCAAAGGCATACTGAAATGTTCTGACTTAATATCTGGTTTGGTCTACAAATTCATCAAAATTCTTCTGAGATGAGGTTAATAGCAAAGGCTTCAGTGACAATGCCAGGAGTTGAGGGCAGGACTGACAGTGTGATTATTCTCAACTCAGATAGTGGCTCATCAAGTATGAACATCACTTCATTCAATTCAGGCTTCTAATTGGAAATTTCCCTCACTATATCATTTTTGTTGTTGTTGTTGTTGTTGTTGTTTACAAAGCTACTGGAACACTTTTAGTCCTCAAAATAAATAGGGAAGAAAACTTACAAATAACTTTTTTTTTCACATATCACTCTGTCTCCAAAACATGTTAGAGGTGTTTGACAGGCTTTGTTTGTTTGTTTGTTTTTTTCCTGCATGCTGACTTTGGCTAAGAATAGACACATTAGAGACAGGGCAACTAAAATACAGTAAATTCAAATATAGGTCTTCCTATATAGGCCTAGATGCCCTTTGCGATTCTAGATATGACAAGGAACAGCATGGAGAAATGTACTGTCTCAATCAAAACATCAGATAACTTGTGATAACATCGGCATAATACATAGCATGTACATTATTTTCTGGACATATCTTTCCAATGGAAAACCCCAGCATGCAAGGCCCCTAAGATTGGAGGTTGGATGAGGAAGGAGGTTGGATGAGGAAGGAGGTTGATGGCTAAGGGACTTGGAACATCTAGGGAAAGAAACCACTGGAAACATCAGTTTTGCTCAATTTTCTTCATGCCTACAGTTTTGTATGTAGAGGAATAGCTCCTCCTACGACCCTCCCCCGTTTCATTTCCGCAGACGGGCAGAGGATGCACCAGTACAGTCGCAATTTGATTGAGGAATCCAGACTCTGCTGTCTGTCAGGATCAAGACACATGCATTAGAGCGTGTACATAATTTACCCATCTAAACTTAGAGGATTTCGTTATTGGGGGCCATGTAGGGTGGAGGGGGGTAAAGGGAGGAAGGAGCAGAAAATTCTCAAGTTTGGAATGCATGGTCAAATCACAACACTTCCGTGATGAATGCTAGATGGGCGGAAATATTGAAAGCATACAAATTGTATCTCCATAAAAATGTAATCAGCTATATACTGTAAAACATGAAATATTCGCGGCACGAAATTTTCGCGAATTGGAGCCGACGGCCTTTTTCGCGGCAAGAAATTTTCGCGAATTGCCTCTTGCGTTCAATGCATATAATGTAGATAAGAAATTTTGCGTGCATTTTAATTTCGCGAATCTTGGCGCTCGCGAAATTCGCGAAATTAAAATGCACGCGAACATTTCTCGTTTTACAGTAGTCGTTTGTACCACTACTTCTCCATCAAAGAATCTTAGCAGGGGTCCACACAACTTTCTTCTAACCCTTCCTAGACTCGTCTCGGCTATTCCTCGTGCATCCCAGCACTGTCCTGATTGCAATTATCAGATCCTTGTCTATTTATAGACACACTGGCTACGATGATGATCCATCCCGTGGAAGATTCAAAGTAAGATGCGAGATTAGTTTTGATCTCCCTCATCATCGTAAAATCCACCATCATAGTGGGCTCTTCTGGCAGGTTTGAGCCTCTGTTTCTGACTTTTCTTTTCTTTCTTTTTAGGAACCCAAGCCGAGACCATCCATTTACCTCACAGAATCTTACTGAATTAAGACCGTTTCAATCCACTACTTCCTGCTTTCTGTGATTCTGCAGACAAGAAAGTTCCTGCAGAACAGAAGTAGACTTAACCCGTTGAGGACGAGTCCCGAGTATACTCGGGCAGGTGTCTAAGGGATGTGCATGTTATAGCAAAATCTGTCTGTTCTTAACAGGTTAATGGTAGCAGTCATATGGGATATGCACTGTACACTGAGCAGAAAAACAACACAATCACAAAACCCAAAACATTTTTAGAGTCTTCAGTTTGTTTGTTTTTGTTTTTGTTTCAATACAGCAGCAGGACAAAATTTTAAGTCATGGCATCATTGTGGAGATCAGCCCTCTTGTGAATAGCAGACTCCTTTTTGAAGCATTTCATCATACTTCTGACCTTTTGTATGCAAAATGAGGACATTAGACAATGTTTATGTCATAATGAAATTATGCAACAACCAAAGCCAAAGTATGCTCAATTGAGTATCTTTCTTTTTTTGTAGACTCCACAACCAAGGCAACGACCTCTAATATGCATCTACAACTTCTACAAGAATGCATCAGAAAGAACAGTCACCTGCTTAATTCAAATTGCACATCTCCTAATCATACACACTGGGTAATAGTGATACACGTATTGTAGGGCTGCGAATTGGATTAGGGAATAATGGAAATTGGGTTAATCGAGAAACCAAGCTCTTAATCACACTTTGTACAATATTGCATCTGGCACAATCCACCAGCAGGGTTACGCAAAAACATTCTAGTCTTCCTTTTCCTTTATTAAAGTGGCACAAATGACTTTTTAATGAAGAAATTAAATACTGAAATAATATCGATAGATAAATGAGCACCTGACATTTTTATTCTCCATGACTGCAAAATGGTGGTTGTATTGGTCTCATATTATCATTTTTTAGTTGGTATCTTAGCACCAAGAAACCTTGTACATGAATCTGGCTTTCACTGAAAATTGCTTCATTTCATTCTTGTAAGTCAATATTACATTCTATTCAAGGCATTCAAATCTGTGTATTCATATACTCACACAAAGCTGGCTCTTTTGTAAACATATTATCAAACTACACTTATTTCAAGGCTTAAAAAGGGAGAACAGGGAAAATACAGGCATCCATGAGCACTGATGAGTGCTAGAACTACGAAGTTAATGGAATAGAATACCATCCTGTTTTTGTCTCACACAAAACCAACAAGAACACCACTTCCCATTGAACAGGACATGAATTTATTGCAGTAGCTTGTGTTTGACAGATATGTGTACTTTATCTCAACGTGCATTAATCTATGAGTGCTGTACTCTCATGCATGTGTGCACATTTACATCAAAGTACCAAGCATCTACAGGCATATCTGCATAAGCTGGCAGATTGCAATACGTCAAAACTACAGTAAAGTTTTCTACAAGCCATTGTGGGAAGAAGACAACACTACACCATACTGTTTCCCCGTTCCCAACAATTCGTACTGGGAGAAACAGCACAAAGACTGTAATCTTTTCAGATTACAAAACACACAGTGTGGAGATAAATTGCTATGCCAGGTTGTAACACAATTCCAAATGTCCACTAACAAAAACAGTGATGAAAACTTTTTTTTTTTTTGGGGGGGGGGGCACATAAGCTAAAAAAACAAGAAGTTACAAATATATAGAACTTGAGAGTTGGCGTTCATCACCATCTTTTTTTCTTTTTCTTTCTTTTGCTCGCCTTGTATACGGACACATTTTGCTTGCATGTTTCACATATCATGGGTCATATCCTTCATAACACCACTTCCTGCAACAAGTATTGTTTACTCCCTTGATGTTCTCCCCCCCCCCCCCCCCCCCAACATCACATCCTGGCAAATCATATTTCTATATTTCATGGCTGTTCCAAATATCCCTGGCACTGACATTCCACACAGGTGCGGTATACCGGTAGCATAAAGTCTAGTGCCAGAGGCTAAACCTTGTTTTACCATCTGCCGGATGTTTTTGATGGTTTTAGCCTATTTCGAGGGTGCTGAATCCAAATCTGGATGATGCAGCCTTTGTATCCTTGATGTGTTTTTGTTTTTGTTTTTGGGGGTTTTTTGTGTTTTTTTTTTTTTTTGGGGGGGGGGGCCACCAAAATCTGGAATTCCCACATATTTCTGATTTATAGTGAAATAACAAAATGAAGTTACACAATCTTTGACTATAATGCAAAAAAAAAAAAAAATAACAATTTGCTGTTAAATTAGCCAAGTTTCAAAACAGTCTTAGAGCAATCAAATTACTTTTCCTATCTCTACCTACAGTCTATGCTTCAGAGACCTTTAATCTATGATACAACTTTTCACAAATTTAGAATTATGCATTTTGTCCCCATGCCGCTCCAACAAGATGAAAAAAAAAAAAAAGTTTACACATAGCAAACATGAGACAGTCTACAGTCATTTGATTTGCTCCAGTATGGACAACCTTCAGGCTAACAAGTTCAATATGCTTCTACTACGTAACAGAGACATGAAGAGACATGCAGAAGTGAATGATATTTTGCTGTTATGAATGCGTGATTTCTTTTACTGTGTAGTAGCAAACATGATACGCTCATTACATTTGAGCTTTCCACTCGAGGTCTGTACTGATATACTAAGGTGGCCTATTTAAAAGTTGTGAAAGTACACACAGTGCAAGGCCTACACCATTGTACTGGCTGCAAAGGTTCATCTGCATAACAATAGCTTCCGCCCAGTCTTACTTCAGCTCAATGACATATTCCTCTTGTCTGTCGACAAAAGGGGCCATGACATCAAAAAAGGGTCAATCAAATATTTGTAATGCTACAATGCACTGCATCACATATATCTTCTTGGGGACCACTTGGGACCCTATGTTATACATAATATATCATGCCTCTCATGAGTAGTAACCATTTCAGAACTACTCTAGAACAAAATTACTTTAAAAAAAAAGACATTTTGCTTATGTGCTCTGATGTTTGGAAGTGTATACTTGTCACTACAGTGTTTCTGGCTCCTTCTAGTAAGGATGTAGTGGGCTGTGGAACGTGGAGACAGGCGAATGTTCTGAATTTTGAGACTAATGTAGCAAATTCATGAGTAACATTTATGACGATGAGTGACATATTGATCTCGGAGCATTGCATTCAATGCATGTGTCATGGGGAAATGTCAATCATGAGTCTGTCCCCAAAGACTAGCAGAAAGGGGGAGGGGCAGATTATCACACATTGTCTGGCTGTGCTATGGCAATATTTGTGCGGTGTATGAGGCCTGTGTGACGAAAGAGAAAAGCTGCCAGGCATGTCGGGGAATAGAATACAATGTTCATCGCAACAGAATGTGTAATTATGGCAAAATATCTGCCACGGTATTCATTTTGGGAAAAGGCACGCTATACAAACAGAGTGTGGAAGAGACATACAGGTGGCTATTGGGAGCTAAATCTGAATGTGTGTTGATACGGTCCCCACTTGGGTCACAATGCACACTTAACTAGAAGAGTAAATCCCTTTCACTCATGTGTGCTACATTGAAACTAGTCAATGTGATACATTGAAACTAGTCATGCCCAAAGGACAGATTTTTACTATAAAGGTGAATCAGTCAATTCCTCAAGTGACGGGATTAGACTGTTGAAAGAATAAATGTGGTTTTTGTGCTTGAGTACGGAAGAATAACAAAGAAAATTCAACAACTTCTTGCCTTCACAAGCAGTTCACATACAAGAGAGGCAATGGCCTAACAACCACCGCAATATTTCCTTACTCGTACACTCACCATCATAAAGTAATCAAACTTTCAATGGTCGTTTGTTCATCGACAGAGAGATTTCACATAGGCCTACTATTACACTCATCTAAATGTATAAAACAATCCCCAATACATGACAAATAGTTCAATTCACAGAGGTGGTTTAACAGATAAAAGACAAAATACATTTCTGAATATCATGCATTTCATGTCAAAAGTTTTGCTTTGAAAGTCAGTGATTGTCTAGTACCTACTGAGCGAGTGAAAATGGTTGAATGTCTCAGGATACAAATGGTAACAAGAGAAAGCATGACTCACAAGAAGTGCCTGGGAAAGAAAAAATCTTGAAAAGTGAAATTTGACCACAGTCATTAATGGACTGTGCAAATCGCAGAGAGCAAACAGTACATAAAGCCAAGGAGTGTGTCTGATAACTCCTTGGTAAAGCTCACATATCTGGATTTCAAAACAAGGCATGCATGAGACTGTAAAAAAAAAACACATACACAAAAAAAAATGTATGCAAATTATATCAGTATGATTGCATAGTCTTTTTTTGCCATCATTCTTGAAGAATCACTCATGCACACTGTTACCATTCAAAATGAAACACATTTATATGTTATTGATAGTTTGACTGCTACATAAAATGTTAACAGTATCTTTTTAATGGTATCTCTTCTAGCTCTACTAAGCCGAGGGAGGTAACATAAAAGTAAAGTAACCTGGCACGGTAATTACTTGAGGAGCAGAGTTCCACGTAACGATGAGAGGCTGAGAAAACCCTGACAGACCTGTGTGTATCATGATAAGCAATCCAGCCTAACGAAGCAATCCAAAACACACACACACACACACGTGTCCATCCCATCGAAGCAGCATTTCCGGCTGGGCTCATGCACGTCAGATAACTCCCCATCACCTCTTAATTACACCTCATTAAGAGGCATTCATCTGAGGCCGACCCTGTGAGACAGAGTGCATGTGGAGGCCAGATGCCATCAGCAGTAGAACTTCTGTCATCTGCCCATCCAACCAAATATTCCTCCCAAGAAAAACTTCATGTTCAGCAGCTATCTTTTTTTTTTTTTGGGGGGGGGGGGGGTGGGGTGCACTATTGAGTTACCCCAATCAGACATCTTATGTAATCAGTCTTTGTTTTAAAGGGAAGGGGCTGGTCATGATGTGATCAAACACAGCTCATTTACAACATCCATGCCAGATGTTTTCTTCTGCCATGTACATCCATTGTTTGAAGGGATGGCAGACATGGGCCCCAAACGAAAACATTGCACATTGATTTGCTCATCAAACTCTGCGTTCACACCGGGTTTCGCGTCATGGAGACAGTCGGGAGAGATTGTATCTTTTTATGACTGACCGTTCACACTAGTATCTCCACTGTCCTCGAGCTGCAATAGGGGCTTTATGGGGCAAGCCCCCTCTCTTGGCACTCAAGTTCATGCATGTACACATTTGATGAGTACAGCTGGGCGCTATCTATTACAAGCCTAGGCCACTCTCCCCTCAAAATTTTGTCCCTGGAGCCAACAAGCTTCACAGGGACACCGGGGATAGTCATGCTGAGTGTCAACATTACGGTTTTGGATGAGAAACTCCTGCAGTATGGGGCTTTCCCCACATTGTGGGACACAGTATGAACATGGAGTTAGAGACATCCTCGCATCCTTGTCATCATCACAACAAGCACCACGACCCTCCAGGTGTTGGACATGATGGTATAGCCGAGCTACTGAAGTGGAAAGTGATGCTCAAACTACATGGAAGAGAGCACTCCTAAATATAAAACCTGAGTCTTAAATACAAATTTTCCTCACTGATAAGGCATTATCATCTATGCATGATGGTATCTGGTGTATCTTCAAGTAAATACTTTATACATCATTCACTTGGACAAAGATTGACAAAACTGAAAATGATGAACATCACACCTGTGAAAAACCCAACATTTTATCAGTTCTAGTGATATAAAATATAGCTATTGCACTGGTTTGTAAACTGACCCTGGCAAATTTATGTGTAATGTGCATGGAATTCCTGGGGAAAGTCTCTTTCAAAAATAGTGTTTGGTTGCAATGAAATTGAAAACCATTTACTACAGCAACAGACCAAACGAAGAAATTTGCAACTGATCAATGTCAGTAATACGATATGACATCTTATATCCCAATCTCAAAGCAGCATTGGTAGTCATATGACTACAATGTTGTTTTCATCAGTATGTTCAATGGGATAAGATACAGGGTGGCCTAAATGGAATCAATGAAACAGGAACCAAATAGTCGTAACTTTGATTTTCTTCTTTTTTTTTTTATCATTGATCTGCTATTTTGAAGTCAAAATCATGCATTTGTTCATGCAATATACTTCAATCTTTGCATGGTAATGAATTTTCCACTTGAGCTCCCAACCAATGTGCTGTGTTTGATTATTCACAAGAGGAAACCATATTAACTCGTTGAGGACGGCCTGATTTTGCTACAACACGCATTTCCCATAGACCCCTGCCTGAGTATACTCGGGACTCGTCCTTAAAGGGATCGTACAGTTATGGTTGAGACCTAATTTCAGGTTTCTAACATTTTTTGGTGAGATAATGAGAAACCTTTTATGAAATATGAAAGAGCATGTAATTCTAGGAGGAATTCAACATTTATTTGATGAAAATTGGCTTTGAAATGGCTGAGATATCAAAAAAAGCGTGATTCTAATAAAGTGTGGGACCCACACTTTATTACGATCGCTTTGTTTTACTTTGTTTTTGGATGTTTCAGTCATTCCTAATCCGATTTTCATCAAATAAACTTTGAATTCCTCTTAAAATGGTATGCTCTGTACTATCTCATAAGTGTTTTCTTGGTATCTCGCAAAAAGTTTAAAGCCCAATTCTCATTTCCACCAATACTTTACCATCCCTTTAAACAAATCAATGGGAGGCAACCTTTGAACCCTATATAGCAAACATATCGCCGAAATGTAATCAATAAAGCTAATATCTCCTAATGCAGTCGATCTGTGTGACCTCCTCCAGCAGAATCACATGTGCTATTGACAGTTATTCCAGTTGACAATAGAAAACCAAATATACTCCTGGTGGTTATCTACACAGAGCATACTGTATCCTATGTCCCCTCCCCCTTTACTAATTTGAATGGGGGATAATTATGAAAGACAATCCATCAGAGAAAGAGGGAAGTACAGTTGGCTCAGCAGTTCAGTGCCGATACTGTAACCATCAATATTTTCACACAAAAATGAATTTTTTGGTGCTTAGCATCTTGAAAACATTTCTGCAGGCTCTTGAATTCGCACTGGGCAATGTTTTCATACATTCACGGGAAAGTTGTGCTGCCTGATTACATTTGAAAGTAACGGCCCACACAGAAACTCTGAATACTGCGCATACACATGCGCTCAAATGAATACTACTAGGGCACATACAGGCACACACACACACACACACACACACACACACACACACACAGACTCTCATACCTGGGAGGCACCACTAATGAAGCCCACAATTCAACCCATTCAAATTGTACAGAAAAATTGTGAAGATATTTTTGTGGGTTCTAAAACTTGCATCGTAGTGCAAAATATGTGAAAATAAATGTACGTAATGAAATTTTCACAGTAGAAACCTGCTTCAATCCTCAACCCACTCTGGACCATAACCTATAAATGCCACTGATATTGTACACAAGTAGATTGTACAGTGGTCATGACCACTTACAGGGGGTTGAAATCCAAACGGCTGATTGCCCACATCAAAAACATTTCCAGTGAAATGGATCTCAGCTTGACATTTCTATATTGTTGCAGATGATTTGGCAAGAGTTGGATGTAAATTGCAATGCACGGACATAATTACTACAGTTGCAATCTCTACAGCACCTATATCATATAAAACAGCTAGACTATGATTAAACAGACAAAACACAGCAGTTATGGGTAAGCCGGTAAAAGACAAGGTATTATGGAATATATCCTCAGATTTGATCCCATACTCAAAAAGCGAAATCTGTAAAATTGATGGAAGTGTCAGCACCAGGATTATCTCAAAAAGCTTACGACCAGCGCGATGAAGCAAATGGAATGAGAAACTGTGAGACAGGAAAACAAAATGGTATACAGTTCGACCTCGATTATCCGGCCATGTCGGGACCGGCGCTCATCCGGATAAGCGAATTGGCCGGATATGGGAGACACAATGTTAATATAGCTGCCGTCCAAGCTGCCGTCCCAGTGCACTGGCAGCTAGGAAGGTAGCGTACCCCGCAACGGTGGTGCAATCTATGCTAGCCTGCGCAAAATTATAGTCCCTTCTTCAAAAAATAAAGTATACCTTTATGTGAAAATCATGTTTTACCTCATCACATATTGAGAAACCTATCATGCACATCTTATGAAATTAGTGAAATAGATCCATGAAAGTCACTGTTTTTTCTCAATTTTTGGATGAAAAAAAAATGGTCCTTCACTGCCTGAACGCCTCCGTATAATAGAGATTTCCGGATAAAAGGAGGCCGGATAACCGAGGTCGAATTGTATATACATATAAATAGAGGTATTCCAAATAAGAACAAAATGATGTGTTTTGGCTTCTGCCCTGGCTGCATACGTAGGCAGTTAATGGTAAAATCGCCTGCGTGGCTGCATCAGCTGCTATGCTAGGCATACCGCAGGGGGTCATTTGGACCAGAGATGGTGGTACATCATCACAGGAAAGGCAGCTACAATTACCTGGTACCTAATGGCCACTGGGAGGTGAGGAATATACATTCCATTATTGGAGCAAAGAAAATGGGCAATAATATACGAGTAGATACATTCTTCTCTCCTACCTCCGACAATCATTGTATGTTATTTGGGAAATCATAAGCAAGACGGGCAACCAGCATGGCCAAGAAGGTACACTAGCATTAGTCTTTTTGCCAATTTTTAAAGGGAAAACTAGAAATGTCGCTTTGGCGACTGGTATGCCTCCGCCATAATGCATGATTTTCCCAATAGGTCTAGATAGTACATGTGGACAATGTGTGATTAAATTTTCACAAAATTGGCAAAATATTGAAATGACAAGTTTGTCACAAATGTCTTGAATGTTCACCTTCCTTGACCTAGGTTTAATTGGATGAATAGGAGAGCATGTATCTAGGGATTTAAGGACTTTAACTTGACTTTGACCCATTCATACATTTAGGCATTGAGTAATTTTCAAGGTACAGGTGTGGAGAAAAAGTGCAATTTCTGAATTGAATAGTACATTGTTACCACTTTCATCTGGCCCTTGACCCTAAAATTCATAAGATAATCACTTTCAGGCAGAACATGCATAATATGTACTAAGTTTCAAGATAACTTGAGCCACTTCGAGATATGGAGGAAAAAGTTAGTTCAGCACTTTCACTTGATCTTTGACCTTTTGACCTTTGAGGCAAAAAGAGAAGAAAAAAAAACTTTCCAGAGAATTTCTATTCGGTTACACATGCATACACCAAGTGTAAAAAAATAATAACCCTGCTGGCATTGCATAAATATGAGGGAAATAGTAAAATTTTGAAGTGTTGCACTTGACCTCTGACCTTTGACCCCATGAACCCTACATTCTCTAGATAATCACTTCCAGTCAGTACATGTATATACTATGTTCCATGAAGATACCTTGAACAATTTTCCAAGGCACGGAGAAAAAAAAGAAGTTTTGATATTTTTACTTGACCTTTTGACCTTTGACCTTTGACCTCATGACCCAAACTTTCACCAGAGAATTTTAATTGGGTAATACATGTATACACTAAGTTTCAAGAAAATATCTTCAGGCATTCAATAGATATGGCGAAAATAGTGAAATTTCATGTATTTGACCCTGACCTTTTGACCTTTGACCTTTGACCTCGTGACGCAAACTTTCACCAGAGAATTTTAATTGGGTAATACATGTATACACTAAGTTTCAAGAAAATATCTTCAGGCATTCAATAGATATGGTGGAAAAAGTGAAATTTTATGTATTTGACCTTGACCTTTTGACCTTTGACCTTGAGCATGTGCACCCAAAAGTTGATAGGCACAACTTCACCCCCTAATACACATACATGCCAAGTTTCATTAGGATACCTCAACAGGTTTTGATAGTTACCTTATCCACAAAATTCATTACGGACGGACGGAAGGACGGACGGACGGACGGACGGACAACCCGAAAACATAATGCCTCCGGCACCACTTCGTGGCGGAGGCATAAAAATATCTGCCTGAAAGAAGTTCTCAGTCATCTCAAACTACTGTATAAGTCGAAATTTTTGCGGTGTTGAAATTTTCATGCATTTCGCACAACCAGAAAATCGTGCGAAAATAAAAGCACACGAATATATTTTACCATATATGATGACATAAATGGTATCCCGGGGTACCAAACAAAAATCAGCCATTTTGTTGAATTATTTTTTTTTTTTAAAAGGTTGTACCCTGGGTGCCAAAAAGAGGAAATTATTTTGGTTCTGGAGCTAGCGCGCGCTAGCCACTACACTGCACTGCACTAAAGCACACGCTAGTGGTATCGCAGCTTCCATGCACGCATAGTATAACATGCAGTGGCATGGGAATGACTATGTACTCGCACACACAGTGCATGCATTTTTCTCTGGCTGTCCTCGAGTGGACGTGAGGTGGCGCTACACAACGCGGTTACCAGGGGTACTACGGTACCCCGGGGTAATGCGTGATGCATCATATATTTCTTACCAGGCCGAGCGTGAAAAATTAGTTGTGCAAAAATATCCACTTTTACAGTATACAAATACCTTTAACCCACTGAAGACTAGTCTGAGCATATTTGGGCAGGTGTCTATAAGAAGTGTGTGTTATAGGAAAACCTGCTTGTCCTCAATAGGTTAAAAGCAGTTGGATTATTGATATCATCTCCAAGTTGAAGTAGATCAACAGTAACCCACTGTGTTAATCCATTGATATCCATTTTCTTATAATCTCCTCATTTCATCGTCTTATTGCTACAAAATGAGATGCTTTAAATACTATATTCCCAATCTGATTACCATTAACTGTTTGTGTAAATTTCAAGGTGCATTACTGCCATACATAGGTAGATCAAAACGTGAACAACTCTACAATGGCACATCTTAATTTGCACCATCTGCATCCCACGCAAAATTTCTAACATAATTTCACTTGGGCCGTTCAAATTGCATTACAAGCATTTGAGTACACGGACAGTCAGTGGAATTAGATTGGGCACTGTGTTCTGATGTGTGGAACGAAGGCTGGATCACGTGGGGGAAATTAGACTGGCAACTAACCTGGCTTCACATCGACTTAGTAACCAGTGCAGGTCCAGAATTCCTATTTGAACTTGCAAATCACTGTTTGCATGTAAATAGGATTGTCTGTACTTAATGTTGGCCATTATACACAGCAACTATGATAGAAACGGCCAGCTGCCGAGCTCTAAAACTTCAAACTCTAAATTTACGCTCAAATTCAGATCCTGCTTTTTTTGCCAGGACTTTTCTTTTTTCTCATATTGCTTAATAGCATTTTGCCATGATAGCACATCTATCATTGCGATGGAAGTTCTCATTCTTGTCTTGTATTGATGCCTTGTTCTTGAGGTAAAGTATCTTTCTGAATTCATGATCAGTAAAATAATGTGGAAGTATATCTCGTATCATTCAAGGTATGTTTTATGTAGCAACAGTCAAGAGTATGAGCCAAAGCTGGTTCTCCAAACTGCTCAACCAAATCATTCTGCTCCACTTCTATACATTATACCCACCCACAACTTTAAAGTATTGTTTACCATTGGGAGCAGTGACTTAGAAAATGTTGCAGTTATCACATTTGATGCATATGTGTAGGTCAGTTGTATCGCAAAACATCCTGCCATATCAAAATTTTGCAATAAAGCATAAAATATACCAAGATATCACTATTTTTCTCAATAAACCATAACTGTAGACAGTTTATTCTAGAATTTTTTTTATTATAGCTGTTATAAACTTATATTTTGTATATTTAACAATACTTAACATTGATTATAATGATCAAAATTTTTACATTGGTTGTTTCTATCCCTAACTCACATTATAGAACTATTTTGAAGCATTAAAGCTGTGTTTTGGTTTCATCTGCAAATGGTAAATAATGCCTTTAATGAGAACCAAATGAGCTTATATGGTGTTGAAGAGATTTGATACGAGAACTTAAGAAAGTTTGACATAAAAGTTGACAAAGAACTATTCAAAAAGGCAATGCATGACATAGAGATGATGAATAGCTTTATCACTGATTTTTGTTTTTGTTTTTGTGATGAGGCCCTCATATTTTAAGCATAGCTGCTCTTCTGCATCGCTTGCCCATTTCCATGCATTTGTGTAATTCTGTCAGAACTGCCGATTTAGTCAAATCTGACCTTTTCAAGTAGTCACTGCGGGCTCGCAACAGCGGGTTTCAATGTATCACTCAGCGGACCCGCGATCACATTCGCTCGCGACCAGCATGTGCCTTATA
This sequence comes from Diadema setosum, assembly GCF_964275005.1. Classification (NCBI taxonomy): domain Eukaryota; kingdom Metazoa; phylum Echinodermata; class Echinoidea; order Diadematoida; family Diadematidae; genus Diadema; species Diadema setosum. Next base: position 1,975,158 of record NC_092693.1, on the reverse strand, counting down.
AGGAAGTTTCTGATTTGGAGAAGCATGTGATGTCGAGGCAGGATAACTGCAATTACGCCAGGCTCCCCGGTAATAGCAGGTTCACTGGCAGTTTATGGGTGATGAGAACCCGTGCAAGGTATGACTTGGAGAAAACACACTGTAATAAAAGGGTCGTTAACTCCACTCGGCACTTAGAGCTCATCTGTGCAGTGCAACAAGTCCTTCAATTTTTATTCAACATTTTGAATCATTTGATAACTGCTTGAACTTTACATACACCCCAATATTCCAACTAGAAATAGCACCATAATTTTATCACTGATACTACAATAAGCAGGGTACTTCTATGATCCATCAGGCCACTTGCCTTGAACAAACAAAATGGAGAGACAGGCAAATATCTGAGGCAGGATACATGTCAAACAGGGCAACTACTTTCATCCATTTATTTCATAATGCAAAACTCTCCTCCCTCCCCTCATCCTATGCAAAATGATAAAAAAATAGATATAACAAAGAAAATCATGCATGACCAAGTATGATGAACAGATGTCATGCAGCTATAGCAGTATTTAAAATAACAAATCTGGCTATCAAGGGAGGTTGTTTTTGCACAAGTGTATCTTAAATTGATATGGCGATCTTTCCTACAAAACTGAGCAACAGGTATGTCGGTGAGGGGAAAGAAGACATGATCTCACAGCATCCTGAAGTGGGCAATACCACGATCAGGAATAGACAAGTGATGTTTGTCCATGGCCTGAAACCCTGAAAAGATACAGCGAGGTCCCTAACCCCCTCCATTCTCCCCCCCACCCCCCCCCCCCCCATACAGCTGATGCAAAGTGGGTGTGTCTAGATATGAGGACACTGCCAGGAAGAGTCACAGGTATGCTCCAACCACCTTCATCCCAAGCTGTGGAGGCAAGGACGTCCCCCCCCCCCCCCCCAGGTAGGAGTTACATGCCCAGCATTAAGTCGCACAGCCTTGACATTTGTTTTTGCCAAGTTACTTTCCCAATTATGGGGCAAATGGAAATAACTCTCAGAGAGAGAGAAAAACAAAAACAAAAATTTGCCAAGACTCAACATAATTCAGGACAAACTGGGAGAAAATTACTGAAATAAAACAAGGAGCACTCCCTGAATATACAGACCCGGACACCTTTAGGCCCACTCACAATTGGAACTTTCCATTTGTCATTCATCAGCAAATGCATCTCAGTTGCAAAGTTGTATTGAAATGATGAGGTATGGGATGGATGGGGGATGGGGGAGAAAGAGGTAAAAAAAAAAGAAGTGGTGTTAGCCTCCCACCTCCATGCCGTATGCATGCACGATGAAATAGCATCTCTGGGGGGAAAGGACTAATTAAATCCCACACAGACCCTAAAGATGTAAATAGAACGCGGATGCTAAATATACGTACATGATGCATCCCTCCCTAAGCAGCGCTTATCTAATACCCATTGATCATCAATCTAGACTGGGACCGAGGAAATTGATGGCTGAACAAGGAGCTGGACATACAAAACCTGAAAGGAGACATTTCCTTTCTATTTTTTCTCTTCTCAATCTTCATTCGCAGCCTTCATTAGCCTGCTACAGAACATTCCAGTGAAGCTTCATTTAATCTAAGCCTGCCTGACAAAACATCAAAAAATAGACACTGAGCTCTTCCAGTTTTCACATACGCTACAGGAGAGTGCGCTCTCACCAACAGGCAAAATTACACAGACAGTGCATTACAAAGAGAATGAAAAGCAGGGAGAACATCAGAGGGCTAGGACAAGTATCTTTCTTGGGAAAAACCAAGCACAAAAATACGACATTGACAAAATAACATGCCCAGTTTGATTTTCACATTATTCAAAATATATATTATGTAAAGCTAAGACCTATCAAAATGTCTGGATTAAACAACAGACGCATTTGATGGACATAAAATTACAGATCACATATTGGAGAAACTTCTTTTTGGTAAATCTTAAATGCATTCCCTCACTCTCAGACACTTTTAACTCTTAATTACTATTTTCCCTTTATCATATATTTCTTTCTTTCTTTATCTGCAGACTAACATGATACTGTATATGCCATATATTTAGCAAGTCTGATTTTTTGCGAATCAAACATTCCCAACAATTTCTTGAGTGGTTAAATTTGTGATTGTAGAGTACAGTAATGACCAGAGAAATGCATTGGAGCATGTTGCATTGATGTCGAGATCTGAGTCAATAAATTTGTGTGTTTTTATATTCGCAAATAGCACCCAACCTGTGAAATTTGTGAAAATAAAAACCTTGTGAAGTATATGGCGGCGTATACAATAAGTTCTTCCTCTTTCCTTGTTCTCTACTACAAACACTCTGCCTACTGTGTTTACATCATGCACAAAGAGGGAGGAAAAACTAGTCAAAACTACAACTCCCACAGGGCTAATGTAAGTTCCTCAATGGTCAAAGGTCTATGAATGTGTCTGAAAATTACATCCATAGCTGCATGGCAGGCCATCCAATGAAAATATGACCAGATCTCCTGCTAAGGTTTTAAGTAAACAGAGGTGTTTGTTTTCACTGTCAGAGGATCTGTAGTTATCTAACAAAGCAAAGGGGAAGATCCCGAGAAGTTTAGCATCGTCAAGTTCTTGTGTTGCCATCACGTACAAGCATCTTTGCTACAGTGGTAGATAGTCGCCAATCAAAACAAGGATCCCTTCTGGTTCAAATGCAAGAATATTTTAAGCAACACTTTAGCAATAGTACTGGTTTAAATGGCAACTCATCAGTGCGACCAAATTCACTTTTGATCATGATTTAAAATACACAAAAGAAGTAACTGCACAAATCAAGTGCTCTTGGCAAGTTAGCACTGATGAGATCAAATTGAGATGTTTGAAATAATGTGTTAAAGCAAGAAAAAAAAATCAAATAAAGGTCTTTATGGCCTTTTCGAATTTGGCATTGAGCACGGTGAGAAGGCAATAAGACAAGAAGCAGGTGCCATATCATAAAACCTCATTCATCATGCTGTTTACTTGCATCTGTCAGCTTGCCATAATCCACACTCCAGGCACGTGGATGCTCTTGCCAACCAACAAATCATTTGCTACCTTCAGGAGAGCTAAATGCTACGCCACCCACCCACTGATGGTCCATTTTATATCACTTCTACTCAACAATATCTAGGTTCTCTTTCATTTCCTTGAAGCACTGAACAACTACACTCCTGCTCTCCACTCATCATCATCAATACTCACGTCTTTCTTCTCAAAGAAATTCTCTGCCATCTACAATCTCTCTCAACCATTTTTTGCAATATCTGTCCTGTTGTTGCTGCTGAAGAATTCCCTGCACGTACACCTACTACCACTGCACCCTTGCCTGTGCAAGACGGAGAGAGCAATAACAACAACAAAGCCTGTTGCCATGGCAGCCAAGTAACCCGAATTCCCATCCCCACCCATAATAGTCCTCACAGATATGTGCGGATCGGATGTCATGAGTGCATTTCATATGTTCCTATTCCACCTCTTTGGTGACAAATTGGAGTCCAACGCCTCCAAGATGGGAGGAATTCCTGATCTCTTAAAAAGCCATCAACAAACAACGCTGCTCAACAACTTATGAACCATCTGGAATCTTGCCGTCTATAGCATCTTTCATTTTTCCATCCTCTTACAGTTTATGGCTTTTCTCATATCCTGTATCAAATTCACAGGGTCATGTTCAGCATTTATTTAGGCAAGAATGGAAATCTTTGGGAGCTCTATCTCACATTATATCTATGTTTGGAACCCCCAAATGTGCTTGATCAATAGTGCACATTTCAATATTCCTCAGAGCAAAATTGCAATGGTAGCACAAACCAATGCAAAAAACAAAAAAACACAAAAAAAAACACAACAACAACAAAAGCAGTAAATTATTCATTTCTTAGTAGTTAGCAATAAGTTTCTCTAAACTGATTTCATGTTCTACATATTGGTTTCAATAATGGAAATGATGGGGCATGAATTCCATGATTTGATATGAAGAGCTTGCCAGTAAAGACCTCTCAATCCGTCATCATTTCTCATACCTTTAAGATTCCTTTTAAATGGTGACTGACTGATGATATCCTTTTCTAAACAGAATGCTACACCAGGTGAAACTTCAATGTTAGATGGTGTACACACACAAAAAAAAAAAAAAATCAACATTCACCTCCAACAAGGCTCTTCACAGTATTGGGGATTGATATCATAAGATAGCAAGAGTGACTTTTCAATCTCAAGCTCCCAAACCTCATCCCTATGAATACAGAAATGAGCTGTCTTGCCCCTTTAATCATAATTAGATGTCACTTACACCAAATGCAAATCCTGTGCCATTAACACCCAGGCAAGGTCGGCACCTCCCCTTAGACCTCTTCCCCGTTGCCGAGTGCACTTGGTTTACTTTTGGAGCAGCATCGGCAACCATTGCGGCTCGTAAAGATCTACACACGTGGTTATTGATTGATACACGACTCCGTATGAAGCACGCTGTGGGGAATCAATGGATTATCATCACATATCCGTGTTCATGCCTCATGTGTGCATATATATGTGTGAGCATTCCATCATACATACACACTCCCACTGGCAAGAAAAACAAATTATCATATCCCCCCTCCTCCGCTCATTATTACAGATCAGAAGTACCTGAGAAGCAATATTCTGCTGAACCACATCACACATATCATATCCACACTGCTTTATTCCCTATTAAAGATAATACAGATGTCTACAATGATAATTTCCAACACCAGCTGTATCTGACATATTCTACTCGGGTCTTTATACACATTCAAAGGGATCGTATAGTTTTGGTTGAGACCTAAACGTCAGGTGTATAACTTTTTTGGTGAGATAATGAGAAACCTCTTATGAAATATGAAAGAGCTGTAATTCCATGAAGGATTCAATGTTTATTTGATGAAAATTGGTCTTGAAATGGCTGAGATATCCAAAGAAGCGATCCTAATAAAATTGACAGGCCACAACTTTCATCAGGATCTCTTTGTTTTTGGATATCTCAGTCATTTCAAAACCGACTTTCATCAAATAAACTTTTGATTCCCCTTAGAATTGTATGCTCTTTAGCATTTCATGGAGTGATTTCTAAATATCTTGCAAAATGTTACAAGCTGAATCCTCTCCTCAACCATTACTGTACAGTCCCTTTAACCTCAAGCTACCGGGCTTTCCTAAACATCCAGATGGTACACACCCCAATGCTGACTTCCCTGGAGAAACCCCTTTACATTTTTTTTTTTTTTTGGGGGGGGGGGGTTGGGGGGTGGGAGGGGGAGGGAGCACATAAAAAAAAGAGAGCACTACAGTCATTAAACTATGTTACAGGCACTGGACTGAAACATTGCCTGATTGGGCAAATGAAAATTATAATAATGAAATAATAAGCCTCTCTCTCTCTTTCACACACACACACACACACACACACACACACACACACACACACACACATAGCCATTATACTTCCACTGCTCAATGAATGGAATGCACTGATATCTCAATAGCACGAGATCTTTTTGCCAGCTCCCATTAGTAGAAGTGTTCCTATATGGCCTTGCTAGCTCTTCCATATGTTGAAGCTACAAATTGTATATTCCCAGCCTCAATTCACCCCATGGACAATCTTTCCTCAAATTCTCCCACTTAACATCAGTATCAATCACTTCCCCTCCATGGGATAGGTCTCATTCAATTTAAATCACACCTCTCACTCCTCAAACCCCTCTGCCAAGCCCCCCCCCCCCCCCCCACTCTTCATCTCCTGAAGTAAAGCATCAGATACCAATATAAACTATTCTAATATCTCGCATGTTTCAAATATCGGTATGCCACCTAGCTGGGGCATGACAAGAACGCTTGAATGGGGAATTTAACACATCATTTACCCCGCCTCTACGGAAAACGCCGTAGTCGTGCAACCCGGCCTCCCGAGTCTCATTGATTTCTGTTCATTTCTATTGTACTGGCATCTCTGATGTAGGTTAGGCTGCCAATGGAAAGGGAGTTATGTTCGGTCGAAGTCTGAGTGATCCGCTGAATTAGAGCTGCATGACGGAGAGACAGACCTCGCATCCTCTTGGCTTTCGTTTTTTTTTTTTCTCTCTCTCTCTTTTAAAAATATTTACATGTAAGCTACCTGCATTCCTCTTCTTCCACTTGACAATTTCACACGTTTCCACCCTTACCAGAAATATCACCAGCAGACCAACCTTTGCAATACACAATGTAGGTTGATGCATAAGTGAGCAGTGACAACTGGGAGCTTCCTTTCAACTACACAGGATTTTTGTGGGGCAGAGGGATTTACAGCCAGTGCAGAGAGTTCCCTTTTCAAACAAATCAAGTTGACAGATGACACAGAAAAATAAAAGGAACTGACCCAGAATCATTTTAGAGGTTTCACCAAGCTGAAAAGTACAACAACAATTCAAAAATAAAAAAATAAACGGATTCTAAGGTGAGTTCCGAAAGATCTTTTTTTCATAAAAAAAAAAGCAAATCCTACTGACTTGCGGCATGGTGCATTTGACAGTGTTTGCATGAATTGGTACGATTTTCATATCTGGTTTAATGGAAAAGCAAAGAAATTTTTTTTTTCACTTAATACCTGGCACTGCAATGTACTAAATATGTCAACTGGAAAAGGGTAATATTGGCATCAGAATATTTTGTGCTACATTCCTCATTTGATTCTTCCATTCTGACTGGATGAAACTGGGGCATAGATTCAAATAACTCCTTTAAATGTTGGTGCTACCTCAACCACTAATCACTTCTTCTCAATCATTACAAAATGATAAACATTATTTACTCCTATCAAACTCATCCTGCCTGTTATATACTTCTTTCTTTAATTGTACATGTCATCTTCCTTTCTGTTACCCTCTATACCCCATCATTATTCCATTTCTATTCATTAGACCATCATCTATCAGGGCTCCGATGTTATCAATGGCCAAGTGCCCTGGGGCCACTAAAAATTAATGTTGGACCACCAAATTTCAACAACAAAAAAAAAATAAATCTTTTAGTGGTCAGATCAGGCAACTAAGATTCAAAATGGATCTTAACTTTTCCTTCTATTTTAGGTCAATACATTTCTTTTAAGGGCGGCCCACAAAATTTAAAATTTAAAGATTTTAGTGGCCTTTAACAGGCCACCAGAGTAAACTGAAAGTGTCGAGCCACATCTGTCCTTCTCATGTCCACCTACCAGCGACTTTTTTTTTAATGGATCATAATGTCTTTCTTTTTCTATTTCTCTCAAATAGTTTTACTGTCTGTGTGTTTCCTTCTTCCCCTCCCTCATCCTCTATATATCTCTCTCTATCTCTCTCTCTCTCTGTCTCTCTATCATCCTACTCACTCTCCTCTCAAACACTCTCTACTTCTTCTAGCTGAGAGGCTTTTTATTACGCCTAACCAGCATTGATTGGCGATAACGAATTGGCCGGGTATACCCACTGCACGGCATCACGTCTGTGGGGTAAGTTTGACCATCACTTAGTTAGGCATTGCGGAAGAGAGATGGAGAAGGTAGGAGGGCCCATCCCGTTGCCGTAGGCTACACGCACGCCTGCGCAACCCTGTCTTCCACCCCACTGCTGGATTGAACAAATTGCTTGAATCAACAGAATATTTCCCTGAAAGGGGGATGTTCATCTCACATTTACCTTTTGATTCTCAGCCAAGTACCATGATCTCAAACTTTATTGAAGGTATTCACTATGAGTATCAAACTTTATAGCTTTTCTGGCACACAATATATTCTACACATCCACACACATACAGTACCTATCTATCTACAAAGTACTTTTTTCCTGTTCCCTCTCGTAATATGATTTTATGCATATCATATCTTCTTGACAGATACTTATTACAAGGAACAGTATCATGACTACTCATGTGATAAGCATTGGCTTTAACAAAAGAAATACCGGTACTGTATGATTAACGTAAGTATATCTCATTTTATCAACCCATACTTTCAACTGATCATTGTAATCTATTTGGCCAATTATTTAGACAAAAATATTCAATATACATGCATATTACAGCTGTATGATAACAACCTTCAAAGTAAAATGTTGACTGATTTAAACGTTTTGCAGCACCACATCTATGAAAGCAGATACTACCAAAGTCACTTAGCGGAATCTGCATGGCTTCCTATTCCTAAATATCTAATGTATGTTGTAAGGGGCATGCACTGTGTACAAACATAAAAAGTACATTAGTTACACTGCACTACCATTAGTCTTTCAGCCATATCTTCAATCACGCCATGAACAGCTTTGGTTTCGGTGCTGAGGAACATTATGGGGACACATTACTCCATGGCCTCATACAACTTCATAAAAAACATCTTTTAAGTTGAATGGTCAAAATACTGATACAATAAACTTACTCTGCCATCAAAAACTAGATTAATTCTACATGAGACTGATCAGTCAATTGTGCTGCATTTGTACATGATGTTGAACCAGTAGAGTTTGTCAAAGTTTTGGAAACTTGTCATGAGTAATTACATCATAATCATGATCATCAGCAACAGGACTATCATTAGTTGGCAGCAATAGCTCCCTTTTCATATACACACATTGTCTAAAATATTACAAAATAAGACCAACAAACCCTTAGGTACAACTATTAAAAACTTTATATAATTACTTTCACTCTAACAGTAAATGTTCCCAGAACATTTCATGTCAGTATGCCGCCTAGAATTTGATTTTGTTTTGTTGTTGTTTTTGTTTCATTTTGTTCTATTCTGTTCTTCTGCTTTTTTTCTTTTCTTTTTTGGTGGGGGGGGGGGTGGATGTTTGGTGAACATAGTAAAAAATATGGTGCTCATGTAGGGTAAACATGACGGAGAATCCTTCACGGTCCAAAAGATAATTTGCACAGGTGTGAAACTGCATGCTGAGGAAAATTAAGACTAGGTGAAAAGGAAAAAAAAGAGTGCAGAACATGTTGATATAGGAGGTCTATGTAACACATCATTTGCTCGCACGATGAATACAAAAAAAAAAAAAAAAAAAGAACACATTGGTGATGAGTTAATTCAAGAGCATGGTACTAGACCAGAAATGAGAAATATATTAACAGCAAATCCTGTTTGATCACACACATGCAATGAGCACCCGGAATGAATAGCATTGAGAACTTACAACCAGGAAGACTATACAAATGACTGTTTTATGGAGATTTTACTATCCACACATTTGGTGGGTTTCATTATGATACAGTTCGCCATTGCATAAGAAAGCCCATCTAAACATCATAAAACAGCACATAAAAATGCTCAATCTCTTCAAATGTCATGAGCTAGATTGTTAATGGGTGCAATCATCCAAGGATTCCCTTTTTTTTTTCCAAAATACTTATACAAGCCTAGTGGGGGAACAGTGTAAAATTTTGAAATGTGGCAGACTTTTATATCCAGTGCTGTATTTATACTTATTCATATAGCACGATTGGAAAGTTGCATGTGACAATATGATAAGTGATATTTTTAATTGCATTTTTCAGATAATTTTAGTATTTTAAGAAAACTATACACTATGGTCTAGTGCTATCATCCTCTCATGTATTGGAACTATTTTTGAAACATAATTTATATTAGTAAGATTATGAAGAAAACTCATGCCCCATGATTTATACTTTTGGGCAAAGTCTTGATATGATCCTTATTAAAAAATTTATTATTTTTACTCCTATTTAGCAGTTGTTTGAACAAATAAAAAGAAATGAAATCCATTTTTCCTGTGTTGTGTTATAAGAGTGATAGATACAGTGTATCAATCAATGGAAGAGTATAAAGAGTAATATGCTTTCACCCTCACACTTCAAAATGAATAAGTACTAGAAATATGTGGTGGTCCCTAAACATACAATTTGAACCCTCCCCCCCCAAAAAAAAAAAAAAAATAATAATAATAATAATAAATAAATAAATAAATAAATAAATTACCCAGATCTTTAATGGAGAACACTCGAAAAGACTTATGACAGAAAACACAATATCTTTAAACGTATTGTAGACGCAATCATTACTACTACTAGTACCGGTACTATTCTGTTTCACACATACATACATGCATGCGTGCACACACACATACATTCAATTTTTTTTTGTAGTAGATGCACATTATAGCATATAACTTTATTCCTGATAGAACAATGTGACATAAAACTCTACCTGCTCCTGCAAAGTCACAAAGTATGAATAAACAGTGACAATGCAACAGACCTGAAAAAAGCTCTTACCAGTTTCTCTCTATCTGATGGCTGCATCATCTGTTACTCCTTCTCCCCCCCCCCCTCCCTCCCCTTTCTCTTCCCTATAATAGAAATGTGATTCCCACCCGACATCATCACCGTCGCTTCTGACAATTTTTTTCTTTCCCTACCATTTCATTTTGCAGGATTATCTGTGCACATGTTTGATGGTGGCGATGACTGAAAGGTTTACTTCACGCTTTTTCACCGTATTATGCCTGCTGGAAGTCTCTTTATCGCTCTCACTCCCCATCTCTCTCCTCTCGCTTAGTTTTTAAGACCATCTTGCCGTCATGATTCTCTGTGTCCTTTTATCAGCTCTCCTCTCTCATCTACTTCTCAAACCGTCCTGCTGTCTACATCGTCCGTGTCAGTTTGTTCTCTATGTTCATACATTATGTATCTCAAATGTATTAGTAAGATGTTCCCTAGTATAGTTTAGAAGCAAAAAAAAAAAAAGATGCTTTAAAGAGCAAACTGTAAAAAAGGACATTACTGGCAAATGCTCTCCTGCAAACAAATATAAGTCCAAGCTAGTAACATTTGTGTCAGAATAAACTTGTGTAAAATGACACTACTGGCAAATGGTTGCTTGCATATAAATTCAGGTCCCAGCTACTAACATTTGTGTTGGAATAAACTTGTGTACTTATCTATATTTGATGTGGACATATTGACCTTGCATGCTCTCACACAGCCATGAAGAGTTGCCATTTTGCATGATGAATCTCTTTCCTCCCCCCCCCCCAAAAAAAAAATGATAATAATGTCAGTTTCTCTCAGGATCGATTTTTATCACCAAAAAACTTCACTCTACTTTGACATGTATGTGGCAGGTAATTAAAAATTTTCAGTGGAACACTTCAGAAAGCAATTAATAAAACACACATTTCAAGTAAAGGGTCAAGTGCGGGACAGAACAAGACCCCTATAGATCCCCTGCCCTCTTGAAGTCTAGATGTACAACACGTTGTAGGGCACCAGTACAGAGAGCGGCCGTTCCTTGGGGGATCTCATTTGTTGATAATTTGTCTAGACCTAGAAGCCAAATTGCGGGGCAGTGTCTCTACAGCAGCCTGATGAAACGGGATGCTACAGGGCTGGGTTATTAGGCGCAGCTGATTGTAATCATACTCTGCCAACCGAGCAGTCCTACTAAATAGGGACACCATTAACTGCGCTTCACCGCTAAAGCATTTTGCACGAGTCAATGCCACTACATGTATATCACTGAAAAACCCTTAGCATCGGTACTAGTTGTATTTTTCTTTTTAATGTCAATAAGAAGTAACATCTTCTCGTCAGAACAAAGTCATAGATAGACTTGTGATACTGAAAGTAAAAGTATGAGGCCCTTGTAAAAATGCTCATTCAGGAGAGTAGGACCTACATTTTTTTTGTAATCCGCCATTCTGCAGCTGACAGAAATGTCAAGTGAATTAGTGTCCACTCATCAACACTGCTTGTGGACTAAATATCAATATTACCTCAATAATTATTTTTTAAAGTGGTCAGTATTGCACAATATTGTTGTCTGATCAAATTACCCAAACGCTAAAAAAAGAAAATGGTGGAATAGAAACAAGTATAAAATGAAAGCTGCCCAAGCTGCAAAGGCAAATGAGAGCATGAAAACCAAAACAGTAAATAATAATAACATCCAAGCCAGTGTGGTTTGATGGATTCTTGGATTAAGATAAAAGGAGAAAGTTTTAGCACTAACAACCCTAGGAGAAAGCAAAGGCAAATGAGAGTTTTTCTACAATATGATCTTGTACAAACAAATACCACCCATGACTGCTTCCTGGTTTTTAGACTACCAATGACAGTCCACTTTACACTGTACCCCATATAGGTCAGACTACTTTTATTTTCACATGAAAGTGTGAGTCAACCAACACTCCACATATTGGCAACACACCATGGTAGTGTTTTATACATCAGAATACAATTTATGCAATGTATACAAGGTTTTAAAGGGGGGGGGCAATCATTAACTTAGCTTCTTAAAAGAGGAAAAACACATGCAAATGTATTGTTATTCCACTGCTGTGGTTCATGACCACAAATTTGTCCTAATTGCCAAACAAATAATTTTGTCATTAGATACCTTCTTCTTTTTTTTTGCCAGGCCAATGATCATGTCCAAATGTATAGCATATTCAATAACTGTGATATAATAATAATAATAATAATAATAATGTCTTATTTACCCAGGGTAGCCTCTTCAGTGTTGCCACTGCTCTACCAGAGGGCCCTGCTATTATTATTACCCTAGCGTTGCCAGGTACCCATTTATACACCTGGGTCGAGAGGGACATTGTGGGTAAAAACATCTTGTCCAAGGATGTAAGCACTGGGCGGGATTCGAACTCGCGGTCCTCCGTTCGGGAGTCGGGAGTCTTATCCACTATGCCACAGCGCCCCCACTGATCACTGAAGCTCTCTAAACCATGTCTCTAAATCATGTCCAAATATATAGCATATTCAATAACTGTGATCACTGAAGCTCTCTAAACTTCTAAAAATAGCAACAAGCACTATGTCATTACACAGTGAGTTATGACTTATAATCTCCTCGAAAGCTCTTCATATCTTGGTTCTTCAATGATAGGGAAAATGGAAAGAGTGACTGGTCAAACTCAAAGATGAACACCTCTCAGTCTCTATCTTATTATCATCTCGAAGCAAGGACAAGACACAAAATACTGCTAGAGAACTGATTGTTTTGTTTCTGTTTAATATGTTGTCACACTTGCAATACAAAATTGGGCACACAGAGGACTGTGAAATCATAGGCTGATGTGGACTTGTTTTTCATATTGAGCCTAAAAGAGTCGATCGTTCACACTGGTATTCACATTGTTCTACAATACCATATATATCATATATATATATACACACACACACACACACACACACATACACTTTGTATCAATAAGCCTCCTAGCAAGCTAACAAGTCTTTACAGTGCACTCCCGTTATAACGAACACGGTTATAACGAAATTCCGGTTATAACGAAGTAAAAATTTGGACTGCAATGTCATCCACTCTATGTATTTCTATTGTTTATTTGTTCGGTTATAACGAAATTCCGATATAACGAAAGAAAACTGCCGGTCCCGAGGACTTCGTTATAACGGGAGTCCACTGTATCTGTCTGAAGCATGAGCAAACCACCAGGGGTACAGTATTTGATCAAGAGAGTTAGGTGAATGACAGTAAGTTAATCTCCTGAGTTTGCAATGGATCAATAGTCTGGCAAAACAAATATGATGAAAAAAAAAATAGAAAACACCAAAATTATGGTACTTCTACTTGATCTGGTGTATCCCATAACTGTAAATGTGTGGGCTTAAAATCCTTGTAATTATCAGCTTCGTGCTAAAATGCAGTCTTGAGCAATGACTTCTTTATAATACTGACATCTTTTGTCTTGAATTACGGAGGAAGGAAGAATCTATCACCATAAGAACTCCTGGCGATCAAAGAAAAATGGCATTATCATTGAGTTTCAGAACAAAAATATCTTGGAGTCAGGGATAAATGATAACTAATAATATGCAAAATTGCCTCTAACCACTTTCTACTTCTGTCCTATACAAACATCAATTTTCAAGCTCCAAAGCAAATTGAGATGGAATTGATTTTGGTGATTTTTTTCACTCATATTATTTCACAACATTGGACTTTGCTTTATGATCATGAGGAATACCAGTGAACTACATTTTAGGTAAATGTCTACAGAATAGGGCAATAATCATTTTATACAGCACTGTTTATCTTGTGAAATCACCATGTACTTTCATCCTTGCCGCACATTTAAATGCATAAAATCGGGATGAGTTTCTGCGATGCAGCTCATTCTTCATTCATGTGGCAAGTGGTCAAAGAACACTTCATTTCCATCCCTGACATATGGTATAAAGATTAAAGGGGACCACCATGGTGCATTAATGAATAACAAATAAGCCAGTTCGGAGATAGCTCATGTGCTCATGGGTACAAATAACCTTTCTTTTTTTCTCAGTTGGCTAGGCACTTCACTCGATTCAAAGCAACATCATACATCAGCTTGCCCAACATAGCAATTCATGGAATTCATATTCAAACAAAGAATGAACCTGCATCGACCAAGTGACCAGAATGGTTTGTCATTCAACACTCGGGGAAGCATCCATTGCATTGTTTTGTATCAAATGCCTTGACAAACTTTTTCTTTTAACAAAATATATCAGACTTGCTGTCAGGTGGATGTACTGGCAAGCACCATCTATAAGAATATACAAAAATGTACATGAATAATTATGACATCACAGATGCTTATCTCAGTGAATTTAAAAACCAACCTGTCTCTCAGTACAATTGACCTTGTTCTGCTCATGCGCAAACTGGAACCCCCGAACTGGCTTATTATGATAGAAGAGACTATCATCCCCGTACAGGGAAGGAAAAAAAAAAGAAAAACAGCAACAACTTTGATTTCTCACAGATCTATTTCAGGCACACTAAAAATAAACAAGGCCCTGCGAAATACATTGTAGCCACAGCTGATATCATAAACATTGGCATACAGTACACACTCTGTATAAAAATTAATGTACTGTATCATGCATGCACAATTAGGTATAAATTAATGGTACCAGTGTCTGTCTAAAGTAATACAGAGAAACTAATATTCTGCATGATTTGTATGATACACTGTATGCTTGCATTAATTTGCACATTGCTGGTTCATTTCAGACAAATTAGTTAATACAATCCCAACTTATTAAGCATGGAATGAATAGTCTATACAATACATCAAGTACGCCTACAGGACAGGACCTTTTCTTCAGGAGCATCACTTCATCAAGCTAGGGTAAGCTGCCATTCATCAAAGCATGAATGTAAATATATAGGACTAACACGTTTCTCACACATCGCACTGATCACATGAACGCAGTGCAGAATATGAAATTCCCCAGAGATAATACTACTGTGATCACAGCTGTTTGCATGGGGGGGGGGGGGGGGGGGGGCATATGCCTTCAGCCTCCTAATCGATTTGCACCAGAAGAAATTGTTTAGAGTAGCATGTTACAATAAATGTCCTCCCCTGAAATGGTGCATGCTCATGGTGGAGTCTGCGCAGTGTTTTCAGATTTGTTGCCTTTAAAATGCCATTGTGTTCCCTGATCCCACAATTGTGATTGTATTGGCAAGGATGACTGGGTGTGAGGCACCGCCAGAGTGATCAGTGTTGCCTCTGACACATCGTGTATACTGTATTACACATACATCTCCAGCTTAACAGGGGGACACTGCCGATGCCTCGCTACAAGGTAGCGTTCCCCGGATTCTGAATAATAATCACGTTTCCTTTATCAACCCGTAATTCTTAAGTATACATTACACAGACTACTGATAGGGAAGTTTGAGTTGCTGCTTTATTAGATTGTATGCATTCTAGCAGCACTCAATAGACAAGACAGGCACCATGAACTTTCATATTACAGTAGGTCCATCCCAGTATGACCTTATAAATTGTTCACCATGGAAAGGGTAGCCATATATCTTGATCCATTGATTTCATACATAAATCCGGTAAAGCCGAATACACTTGATCAATTAGTATATTCTGCTTGATGCCATATATAAATACTATCTATCAATTAATGCTGTGGGAATTAACTTCTTCTTTTCTGTTCTTTCTGGTATAGGTATGGATGTTTTTTCTTCCACATAAATATTTCCATGTAACACATAAACTTATCAAACATTGAAAATAAATGGCACAATATGATGTGAACATTCTTGCAGAATTCATTTAAGTTCAATCCTTTACTATGTGACCTCCATGCTCCTTTCTATCATGACATGCTTGATCCTGTAAAACCCCATGGCACAAAACTTGCAAATTGAAAACCATGGTCTTTTCGCGGGAACTGCCACTGGCATTCAGTGCATTCTACTTTCACAAATCTTGTTTTCTTTGCAACTTTCTTGAAAATTTCTGGTTTTACAGTACTGCACTCCTTAAACTTCAAACAACAACTGTGACACACTTTGATCTCTGTTGATCCAAAAATTGACCTTTAGGACGCAGTGTAGGTTCTGTTCCTGCAACAAGATGACGGATCTCAGATGACTGGCTGGTCAATTGTGCAGCCAAATTTTAGTTCCTAACTAGAGAAGCACTCTGAGAGCGCAGACCTCCGCCAAGCATGCGGCTCATTTCCACCACTGATCTTGTTCTTCCATAGAGATTTCAGTGATTTCTACCCATACGTATATTATAGCATTGTGTGCTGAAAGTTGCCAGATTTCCCAATATAGTCCTAAGCCTTTGTTATGTCATAAACCCTCAGCCGCACGGCACACCTCGCCCTAGTAGAAACTAGAGCACGCACTGTAGCGCGCGCATGCAAACCTCAAATACGCGCAGCCTGAACTCCCAAGTTCATTGACCCTACCTGCCAAAATATCAAAAATTTGTCATAAATTCCCCCAAAATTCTCGGATCACTACCAAAATTTAATCATCTGTTACTTGTATCATTCTGAACCTTTCCTGCAAGTTTCATCTAAATCCGTTAACTACTTTTTGAGTTATTTTGCACAAGGACAAACACTCAAACCAACAGTAATGAAAACATAACCTCCTCCCTTGGCGGAATTAATTAGCAGTACATGGCACGTGAGTGGATGATCTATGAACTGTGAGTACCCTGATAATGGTGCATTGCAGTAACCTTACAAAGTCTCTCCTCAATCGTTTTGCAAGTTCACTGGTGATTTGGCACAATTCATATTTTTCCAGAGATTTTGATGCAATGTAGGGCCTACACACGTGACTCTGCATTTCTGAAACGGACGCGATGCATGCTGGAGTGTTGCCTCATGCATAAGTTTATGGAAGGAGCTACAATGATAAATTAGTGGTAGCATAATTGGGCTGACTATAATTACATCCAAATTATAAACACACTTCCTGTATACTCCGGGGTCAGACAGGAAAGTAAGAGGGAGTTAAAAATAAGAATAACAAGGATAGTAAGTCGGTTGAAAATAAGACAGAAACTCAGTGCAGGATGGGCAGACTACAGCTTGCCAGAGAATGAATAAGGATAATTTGCAAGGCTAGACCCAAACTGTGCGTGGGGAGAAACTCTATTGTGATTGAAGGAGGGCCCCTGTATAGAATGCCACTCAGTGTCCTTGGACAATGACAGCTATTTACAGTCTAGTCTCTTTCTGTTTATCACACTACAGTGAACTAGAGTTCAATATGACATGGGTAAGATAATCATATATCGACTGCTTGATCCATGCCAAGTATATTCTTGTACAGGTCCACAGGCTTATTATAGACAACTTCCACAAGGTTCTACAGAAGTCTACTTTGGTATGACTGAAGTTGTGCTAAACTCTTTTCAGCATTAGTGTGTGCAGTTTTCTAATACACAGAGTGAATGAATACCTAACAAAGAGCAAGACAATGCTTTGATATGTTCATTGGCGGCACAATACACTTCAAAGACGCTTGCATGATTTAGATTTATACGCAGTCTGCTGCCTGGCTGACCTTTAATAAAGAAAACCCAGAAGAGAAATAAAATAAGCTGATAATTCACATCATGGTCCATCAACCACGCCTACTCAGCACACAATATATTCACTTCCCACAAGCACAATACATTAATTGAGAAAAAAAAAATTGTGGGAGTATCTCCGCAGTTTCCTAAAAGAACAAAATATATCCGCTAACAACAAGCTAAATGTACGTTGTAGCTGTTTTCTTCTTTCTGATAAGCTGCAGTAAATACCTGACTCGCCCATTCTCCAGTGAATCCCAAAAGAAAAAAAAAGGGGGGGGGGGGGTCATCACGCAGAATACTATAAAACATACATGAACTCCCAAATGAAACACCCACTCCAAACTAATGTCCCACCTATGACATTCTTGGCGATGACGAATCACTGTTTGCATGTACGCTGCAACAGTGTTATGGTTAGGGTGCACGCCGTTCAAGCAGTTTACAAAGTCTATGCAATGTTTTAGTGCTGCGGGATATTGCATAAATTCTCATTACATTGCTTCAAAGCACTGATGACAAAATGTAAAGCCCTTGTGTAATTTTTGCTTGCATATACTGATTTTAACAAACTTAGTTACCTAATGATGTAATAGAGTCACATAAATTTTCATCATATGGGCTACCAAAATAAAGGTACAGTGTATAAAGATTTGGTTATAGACTGGGCAGTTCATGCTGTTGTATAACAAAAGTTTCAGTAGAAAGGATTTGCAGAGTTTTGTTTGTGAAAAGCAGTTAGTACTGAATGAATTACTCTGCATCAATAAAATTAATATTGACCAAAATGATGGAGGTCAGTCATAGTGTACAAACCTGATAAACTGATGTTTGCATTGTTCCATGTGCATTACTATAATAATCAGTAATATACTAGTAGTAAATTTGTATCATTATCACGAACACACACTTGACAGCTTGCACTGTTTTCACACCTACTCTGTTTTTTCACAGGGTATAACAATTTTTCAAATTTATCAGTACATCAATAGACAATGGCTACCCTGCAGCAAACGTTCAGCAATGCTCCACCAGGGATATTGACCTCCTGTATTGTATGCTTTTTACAATAAATTACTGCACATTTTCCCACTGCTAACACGCAATTCAAAAGATAACAGCTCCCCCTCGGCAGGGTTCAGAGGTTTAATGATGCTATCCTGGGCCAGAAATGACTCTATTGAACTTTGGCTGTACTCATTAATCCACTGGTTGTATGTGTACACACTCTATAGAGGACATCAGTTACACAATATCTCATTCTACTGACAGCCTTTTAAGACTGACAGAAGAATCAGTTGCAATGAACTCTTGTAATTTAATGAAGGTGTTAAACAAGATGAAAAATGGAGTGTTCACACACAGAGATATTCTCCTCACTGACCACTACCCAGTACAATTGGCCTCAAACTGTGTTGCCTGTCCACCAAACATGCCATTCTCAATACATTGGCATTGTAAGAGCACACTGTTCAGGTCTTTATGATAATATGTCTGTCAAAGCAGATTATATTTAAATGAGATAGTTTAAGTCTGCTGTCAGACTTGAAATTGAGACTTGATTAGTATTTGGAGATGTGTCTTTACACCTGCTCACTGACTACTGAGTAGTTCTTTCGTATGGTTAGTGTGGAAGCCCTGAACATCTCATTGTACAGTTGTATGCTCACTGTGTTGATTACAACTGGTAAAATTGATGAACACTTTCTTGATAATGTTTTTGCTGAAATTCCAAACTTGAGCACACATTTGCTTGCCAACAATCACAACTTTCTTTATCTAGCCCAGACTCACAGCTGTATACTTGATATTGATAACCTGAACGGCGTCTACAGATGACGTGAATATGGTGCACCTGCATATCATGTAACTGTATATAATGTGCATGACTGCTTTACAATAAAAACCTATTGACCAAATATGACCACAGGTTATTGCTAATGTGCAGTGTCCATGTCATGTGTGCAGACACAAAGTTTGCACAACACATTTGTAATATTCAATTGTCCATGACTTGATTTCGTCATGAATGCGTGAATTTAACTGTATGCACATGAGCACAATGTGTTCTCATGCCTGATGATGGAAGGAGTACAGTGTATACAGTGTGTACATATCATTAACAAGTACTGTACCTTGGTATTCAGAATTGAAAAGAATTTCAAAACACTCCTACCCTGTAATCAGTCCTTGGGGAATATTCCAGTATCCACATTCAGTTTCTTTATAAAGCTACAGTTCTGTCAATGTTGTTGATGGGTATTATGTCTTTTGAATCTATACATTGGCAGTTCCTTGTCAGTATTATGACAGTTACTGCCAAATCTCACATTATGTTTTGTTTTCTTCCCACAAGCACAGCCTATAACAGTTTCCATTCTGATCTGCACCGTGTGTGAGAAAACTTTGAACAGGAAGTCTCCACCAAGTGTATTAATACAACATACGTAGATAATGTACCATCGCGGTATCTGAATGGTTATGGGTGGTCTACATTATATGTGTATGATTGGAAACAACAGGAAATGACATGAGGCAATGACAAGGCAATTATTCCTCTCTTCATAGAACAGGTGATGATTTTAACCCGTTGAGGACGGTCTGATTTTGCTACAACACACATTACCCACATACACACTTGCCCGAGTATACTCAGGACTCGTCCTCAATGGGTTAAAAATACAAGGTCGATGACATCCTTCAGCAAAATATCATACATGCACTTTTTAGCTTTAGACAGATATCAGCTATGAATTTGAGACTAAATGCATGATATGACGTATTGAAATTAGTCAGTGTTTGAAACACTGAAAACAGCACTTAGGTTTCCTGAATTAAACGTACGACGGGAAAATTATATTCCTAATCATACATGTATGTATACAAAAGTGTATGACATACTAGTAATAGAACCTACATGTACAGGTGTTCCTTGGCTGAAGCTACTAGCTTTCCATGACATCAATACAAACAGCCTTTTGGTACAAATTTGCTCAGTTTTCAATAACAGGGGTATAAGAATATTAGTAATAGTATCTAGATCAACTAACACCTTGGGTCTGATAGGACAGTATACAAATAATGCATACTACACAGGGCATTAGTAAGAATTATCTACCCAATCGAAACATACGATGCAAAGCCGTAAAACTACAGCCAACACTCCTATTCACACAAGTTCAGTGTTTATCTTTCCATTAAACAGCTCATCACAGGGCAGTTCCCACAGTACTTGAGTTTTAAAGCACCATGCATGACAAGATTTGTACCTATTGTCAATATCTATATAAAACTCAGAGTCGCGAATGAAGCAGCACCAATGTTATAACCCACTTAGGTGAAAATAACAACTTGTTTATTGCCCAGATGCACTGGACCAAGAAAATTGTTGTCTATTTAAACAACCTACACTGTAGACACACATGTGTTTGGTCATCATAAATGGGTCATACTGGGTGTCCCATTGTATGAGCAGACAATGAAGTATAAAGAAACCTAATCCCTTCAAACACATCTCCCCTGAAGTGGTAAACTTTATTCTTTCACATTTAACTTCAAGGATTGTTCAGTTTTCAATACTCTGTTTATCGCATCTTTTCAGAGCTACCAAGGGATTACCTACCACTAACTCATACCCCTCAAGAGACATTCCTGCACTTTTGGGAGGATAATAGTCTTGTGAGATAGGTCTGAATATCATATGCTTGGTATGTTTTTCAAGAGTCATGAAGGTATGCTATCTTCTTTAAAGGACAAGATCACCTTCATTAACATAAGGGTTTTGAGAATGTAGCAATATTAGTAGAACACATCAGTGAAAGTTTGAGGAAAATTGGACAATCGATGTAAAAGTTATGAATTTTTGAAGTTTTTGTGCAGTCACCGCTGGATGAGAAGACTACTGCAGTTTATGATGTCACATGTGTACAACAATATCAATATTAGGAAACTATAAAGAGAATTTCACAAAATTTCATCTTTTGAAAAAAGTGCACATTCCCTTGACTCATTACTGACAAATGCTATGGGTAATATTATTCCCATTGCCTTTAGAAAGAGGCAAGTCAAGTGCTCTTTTATTATGCGAAAAAAAAGTGAAAATATGTTGAGTTTTCTTCACATTTTCTTTATACTGTTGTACTCATATGACATGCTGATCATGAGCCTTTAGTAGTCTCCTCATCCAGCGGTTCCAACACAAAAATTTTAAAAATTCATAACTTTTGCATCGATTGTCCAATTTTCCTCAAACTTTCACTGATGTGTTCTACTAATATTGCTGCATTCTCTCAATCCTTAATGTTTATGAAGGTGAACTTGTCCTTTAATGATGTACTAATAATCCACTGTCAACATGAATGAAGAGTCAAGTTTACAGGACATTACTGACTTTTAGGTCAGATACTAACCATAGAGCTGACTGCTTTTTAACCTGTTTTTGAAGACATTCTGTATTGACATGAATTCTCAACAGTCTGACTTTGAATCTATATATTTTTTATCAACAATAAATAGAAAAATGATAATTTTCTTAGTGGGCAGTATAATAATGAGATGCATCAAAATTGCTGAACACAGACTAAAACTATGTACATGATATCAAGATGTACATTGCATATTGTACATATATGTAAGTTTTTGTTACTTCAAAGGCATGTTTGACACACTGCACACTGCCTAGGTTCCTACGTGAAGGGGAAAATTACTTAATCACCCTATCAACAGCAGGACAAGGCCAATTTGCAATTATGCTATCCCCATAGACAATTTATCAGCTCTGAACGGTTGACAGCATTCTATTTTCCGCAAGTCCTTGCTGCTTTCCCAGACGACACTTCCCCTCTGACGTCAGCATTCTGCTAGCAATACATGATATAAACATGCACCCTTTAACAGTTCTTTGTCATACAGGAAATAGACAATTTGACAAACAATGCTCGTCTCTTACATCTGCGCCACCTATATTCCATGGTTATTGAGTCTGTGCCATGAACTGCCATGTAACTGATCTGCCTGCAGAGAAATGTGTTTGACTATCACCTTCAAAGCCAGGAATTTCCCTGTGGCTAATTTCCATCACTTTCTCAATCCGTTGTATACCATTCCATTTAATAAATTCTCATTAAATGTCAACTTTATTGAGAATAGAATGATAAGTTCTGACTAATTAGAATCTATATCAGCCCCCTGCTCTCCCCTTACACTATTATTTTTCTTTCCAATCTTTAAATGTGTAGTTAAACTTTGCTGCTACAGCTCACCTTCATCAATGTCACCTCTTGCCGCTGCCTCCAGGAGTTCAACATTCTTGGCGAATGTGACGCCTCGTCGGTTCTGCATCTCTTTCATCTGGTTGGTGTTCTTGCGCTGCCGCTTGGTGAACTCCTTGTCAGATTGGTGGTACCGCTTGAGCTGCTGGGCCCGCCGCTTGCGTGCGTGCTTGAGCCTCTCCTGGACACTCATCTTTTCCAGGGTGGCCATTTCCATGACCAGCTCGTCGTGCGAGGCCATGGTGAAAGGAATATGGACCATTGGCAGGGGGCTTCTCGTGTGTCAGTAGGTGTGCTGGCTTGACTCCACGGTCCAGCACAGCAGGGGGGAATGAGTAAGTCCGACAAGGAGGATTGCCAAGAAAGACACTCACTGGCTGGTGGTGTTGTGGCAAGCCTCACCTGTACTGCAGAGACGCGATAGGATTTCGTGCATTACAACAATCACAGGCAGACGCTTAATCCTTCCCGTATGTCACCCTGGCTTCTAAACGGCAGCAAATACGTACACCCTGTGTTCCACTCCAAAGACAGATCCGAGCTGCTGCTGCTGCGAGCAAGCGCAAGTCATGGAGAGACGTATTTCTTTCCACACCAGGATGTCAGTGTAATGTATAGAGCCCTTTTAGAGGCATGAGTTGTCTAATCACTTGCAAACTTCACAACAGGCTGGGCCGCACAGTGGCAACCTCCCCAGTACTTCTCAAACTCCACCACCGAGTTTCCTCCCGCAATATCCTCAGGAAGTGCCACTCACGTTATGGTCCTTTGACCTCAACATGGTACAGCCCACACGCAGGGGTGCCTATCTTAACTGTGGGAAGAAGAAAAAATGATGCGCGGAATGTCAGGTAACAACCTGCTACAGATTCTTTAGAGTAGATCTCGATGGAAGTTTCAGCACACAAAGACGTTACCCATACACGCAGCCAAAAGTGCTAAGGAAAGACTGTGGCTACAGATTCACCTCAGCCGTGTGGGAGTGGAAGCAACAAGCGTGAGAAGAGCAGGAGTTTGTTGGCTCTCTAACCGACGGTGAGCGTCATCGAAAGTGCGTGCTTGACTGAGTCCCGTTCGCTATGAAGTCACACTCACAACTGGGACCTGTACAGGAAACAGAGCATTAGAATACACAAACTTGAGGTGGCTGATACAACCATAACGGCATACTGATGATAATATACATCGCTGGGCCTATTCATTCAATTGCCTTGGACTTTGTTCAGCTGAATATGAATGGTGTGAACCCTTTCCTTTCTACTCTCCTGGGTAAATTCTCCTTGCAGCGTTTCTGACAACAATTCGCCATGGACCTGTATTGGCACATTCTTTTCATTTTCAGATTTTTTTTTTTTTTTTCAAAGTGAGAACAGAGTTTCCATTATAATAATATATGATAATTTTCACCTACAGTATAGTGTGCACATACATTACAAGTATGCGCATATAATAAATACTAATTACAAAATAGCAAATCAAGATGACTGTAAAACAATGACTTGTATAAAAATTTGTTGCTTCATTAGATGCTGGCTATTTAAATAGGACATCTCACAATAGAAATCAGCTCTCACTTGACCACAAAAAAAAAAAGAAGGAAAAGCTCCGTTGGCAAATACTGAAGTATACAGACACAGCAGGCAAAGGAAGATTATGATATTCCGACAACATAAACCTATCCTGTTCTTGTGACTTGTGCTCATGACACAACCCTAATGAATTTGTGCTTACAAATCATTTAGGTCTTTTTACACGGGAATAAACAATGGCACCCGGGCGCAAGTTGGGCTGCACAATGGGAGTGAGTCAGCGAGCGCGATTTAGCCTGTCACCTAACGACGACACACACGGGGCAGAGAAAAACAGGATGAGCAGATTCAAAAGTCTAACGCGAGGAAATTTGTTTGCATGCAGCGATAACATGCAGGAGAAATGAAAGAGGGAGACACATAGAGAGGAAGTACCAGTGACTAACATAAACTACACCAAAAATACTCCAGATCCCTACAAATAGAAACCAGGATTTGTTAGAAGTCATTGTAGAACGTATTACTAATTTGTTGAAAGTGAGTGTAGCACATTTTGCAATTACGAGGTACCAGGTATGATGCCAATCATAGGCCCATAAACCTAATGCTATGGCTCTTTACTGAGCACTACAAAACATGCAGTGTCTCAACTACAATGCAAGCCACATGCATTGGACCAACCTTATCACAGGACTCAAACTTAGAAATACAACATGCCAATCAGCATAAAATCACATCTTTAGCACTCATACGTAGAGAGAAACTTTTATTTCATTGAAAAACAAATATTCAACACATCACAATAACATAAATTTTGCCAATTAATTCAATTTGGGAGGAGAACAATGCCCAAAGCTATTGTGAAAGAATAATTTAGATCTTGGCAATGGCAAAGCCATAATGTTTTCTAATTGTGACAACAAACATTTGGGGGGGGGGGAGGGGGGACATTGTGTGACCAATCAAAACAAAAATTTGACACAGTTGTTGAATATTGAGTTCAGAATTGGCATTCTTAATTTTCACTAGGTTCTACACATTCCAAAGATATTGTCCCATTCCAGAAGCCCCCCCCCCTTTTTTTTTCTTTCCCTGAGAATATAGGTGACTCATATCAGCACCGACAATCAGATGAATGATTAAAGAATCTACTCTAATCTGCAGAATGGGAAATCAAATGTCGTATAAAGTCTGCTCAAAAACATGTACTCAGCTTTCCAAGAATATGTAACATATCCTCATTAGTGGATTTCCAATTCCACAGCCTCACAAACCCATCCCTCCCCACCCTAACAAAAATAAATAAAATCAACATCAAGCATTAGGTACACACGAATGACTGGAAATGATCAATTACTACCTCCTACTAAACTTAAAAGTGAAAATTTGAGAAGATACTTCTCACTTCATTCAAACAAAGTTGTTTTTATAACAGATTAAAATGGCAACCAACCAATCAGAAAGCAATGAATTATGAGTAGAGTCCCACAGTTGCTTTGTGTATGTGTGTGTACCAGAGGTAATTGGCTAATTGCAGGAGGGGGGAACCCCTTCACGCAGAGATCTGGAGATGAAATAGAGGAGGATATTACTGATGACACTGCCAAATCCACTCTCTGGAAATGGGGACTTACACAAATCTATCCCTAAATGGAGCATTTTTAGACTCAGAGTCAATTGCCCTATCCTTTCTGGCTCATGAATTTGGCCTGAAGAATTTCACATCACTGAAGCCCGACACTCCCAATACTTTCTGAAGTCATTCATAAAAGAACTGTCCAAATTACACTCAATCAAATCTCAGCCTCAGCTTTGAATATGTCTTTTTCTCCTGGTTATCATGCTTTTGTGTCTATGTGATGAAACCTAAAATAAAACTGTGATGACAATGTATAAACAGATAAAGAAAGAAGCATCAATTTTGCTCTGGAACTCAGTCCATAAAATTCATAGTATGTAACCTATTTTGAAAAGCAGCACATTAGAATTGCATGTTTTCTGAGAAATCTATCAACTCCTTCATCAATTTAACTGGAGATATATTTATATTCTGCCTCAATAAACCATGCATTGCCCATCCATCTTTGTAGTTGATATTATACACAAGAGGCAATATTTCCTACACACATTCTCACGGTAACTTTGTATTCAATTGATTTCATTTCCATTCTTCAAACAGAAAATAAATCCAACATTAAAGCTATCATTACATAGCCTTGTGCTTCTAGATTGCTTGATTTGAATATCTATCCATGTATGAAATTATAATTCTGCTCAAACAACTTACACTTTGCTAACTTAATCTTAACACTTAATCCTTGTTTACGTGTGAACTATAAATGCTTTTGGTATACTGCTGTTATTTGAATTCATATTCCAGCAGTATCAATTTCAATCTAACCATTAGCTGTGGAGGAATGTGGGATCAATGCTGAAAATGTTTATTTCTCTTCAAAGAAACATTTAGTTTATCTCAAACTTCGATGAGTTCAAATTTTTATTAGCTTTTTTATCTTTCCAATCATATTCAGGCTGTTTTCAATCTGAGATATATAATAAAAAAGCACAATAATAAACAGCCTCACAATACACAATTCTCCTTCCTTTCTGAACTTATGACCAGAATCTCTTTATTAGATGAAAGCCTTGTGGGAGTATTTACCAAAGGCATGCTTCCATGGAAGCAAGTGGGCGTAATTACACAAAATTTCAGAGCAGACACATGCAATTACAGTATACCCATTTAAGAAAAAAAAATGGTAATAAAGCTACAGAAGCAGGTCATACACACTGACAGACCAATACTGTCTGTACTTCATTTCACAAGGAAAATCAGTCAGAGCACAGGTTTTTGTGGTATCAAAACTCTTTCAAGGTGCAATGCTTCAATTCTATCTCTGACACATACAATGCAAGTTACCCACTAATACCACAATCCTACCAGGGAGGTGAGAGGAAAAGGAGTGGGCACTGGATTAGTGTCTTTTGAACCATCCTCGGAGCCGCACTCCCCAAGAGACCACTCCACTAACTAGATTACTGCCGCTTGGCCGCACAGTGCACATGCGCAATCCTTGTCACAGGCTGGTGGGTCTCACCCCTCCCTGGCCAGAACTTGCATTACTCCACGTGGTATACTGGTGGGTGGTGTATAGGTATACCTACTGGTGCAGTGCTGTGCCTGCAAACAACACTGGTGCATTGTGATTTGCAGTGAACTGGTTGCATGGTCACATTTTGAATTTTGCAGCTAGTATTCAAGGTATTATAATTTATGTGCATTTACATGTCCATGTACTATAAGATTTCTTGGGAACAAATGTACTTTGCATGCAATTATGGTGAAATAACTTTTACATGAAATGGAAACAAATTGACACAGACTTCAAAACATTTAATAATAATGATTAGCAGCACCAATAATAATATACTGATTGTAAGAATATGAAGGAAACATGAACAGCTGAGTAGTGGAACACAGGCCCTAATAATGTCTGATGATAATAATAATTTTAATATCAAGCTAGCACAGAAAATACCAACCACAACAGCAACAACCATCATAAAAATACCCATTCAGCTTTCAAATAAGAATAAAACAAAAACAGACTGACAGACAAAAAAAAAAGCGCCATGGTGAGTATCTTATCAGGCATACAGTGATACAGGACATGTGAGATAGTTCAGCTCTCACTGAACTCTCACATGTTTTCACCATAGACAGGCAAGGAGGCAAGTTATTTCACCAAGATTAGGTCCTATAGTAGTCTCCATCATGACCACTCTGTTGTAGATTCGAGCCCTCCTGCCTCAATATATCCCCAGCATACAACAAAAAAACATTCAAATAGTGTTTTCATCCCCTGGAGAACTAAAATTGCTCACAATAATATGTTAGTGGGACCAGAAAAAACATGTCTTGGCGGATGTACGCAAGTTTCCCAAAAAATATGACAAGAGAACCAACACGAGCGAACAATGAAGTGATACATCAGACTAAAGAAAAACCCCAACATCTGCTGATCTACAGGTGAATTTCGTCAGCACTAGTCAGGATTTACACTTGACATTGCGTCGTAATTTGATTAAGACAAGAACAAAACAATGGCTATTGTTAAACAGTTACTTTGTCAAAACTCAACTTCTTCTTGGCCGATTTTCAAAATTTTTGTACCTATCGAGAGCTGAATTCTTAGACTAGCAGGTCCCAAGAGTATATGCCGTGTGAGCCTGCATAAAGAATGTAAAACCCTCATACACGTCCTTGTGAACACACACAAGTCAACTGGCCTGTCCATACTCCTAACGATAGAGGGCCAAATCACCGCGGCCCCGAGGATCGAACATCAAACAGCAGTGATAACGATCAGACTGACCTCGTTACGTAAGAGGTCGTTTACTTGTTCTTTGGGGCACTGATCCCTTGTAATCCTGCGTTGAGTGATAGGGAAAACCCTCAGG
Organism: Diadema setosum; assembly: GCF_964275005.1. Taxonomy (NCBI): domain Eukaryota; kingdom Metazoa; phylum Echinodermata; class Echinoidea; order Diadematoida; family Diadematidae; genus Diadema; species Diadema setosum. The sequence continues at coordinate 1,946,003 of NC_092693.1, read as the reverse complement.
GCAGAGTGCCCACTCCTTTTTGTCTCACCTCCCTGATCCTACACACTCTGTACTAGTACTCTCATGCTCAGTAATTGATGACATGGCTACACTACTGTGATTTTTTGATGCTGATCATCCATTACATGAAATAATTTTCCAACCTGAATTCAATTTGCAATTTCAGCTAATGAATAACATTTCAAATGGTATCCTGTACACTTCTACGGAAGAAAACCGCTACACAAAATATAGTTTGTTGTTGTGAAAAGAAAAACTGCTCCACAAAAACTAGATGAGGAGCCATTTGTCACACACTTTCTTTATATTCTATTGAGTACAGCAGAGAGATCTGACAATTTTTCTCCTTTTCGACACACCGGTATCACATTTTAAAAAAATAAATAAATAAATTTTTTAAAAAATGAATCCTGCTCTGTAAGTACTGTGCAATAAGTTTTGTTGTGCCACAATGTCCTTACAAAGCCTGAGACATGCCAACTTGGTGTGGTTTCCAAGTTACAGCTTTACTTGCAGATGCATTATAAAGTAGAAAGAGCATGAGGAAGTGATTCACCATAACCCTGCACACAATAGCCTGGGGTAGGGGAAAAAAATCAGGCTCTCCACATTTCTTTAAACTTTAGTTTAGCCATGATAGACTGGTGAATGTTGGCAGCATTGCCCTTGTTTCAAGTTTTACTTTCAACAACGCCTGCCGGCTACTTTCGACAATAACTGCATGATACTGGTACTCATTCTGTTGAGTTAGACTGCTATTGAATAATGACTATGTGCAGTTTCACTTACAATGTACATAATACACGAGTACAGATTGGCATTGAAGGAAGCAGATTTGTAATGCCACACTATGTGTACATCTACTGATTTACTTTGCAACACATAAGGATTCATTCTACTAAATCATATGTCAATCTTTTCTAACTATCCTTCTAGTCTAATTTTGTGTATACACAATTTTCAGTCTGTGTAGTTAAACAATGCTTGAATTTTATATTTATTGCAAAGATGTTGGTAAGTGTTTTCCATTGTATCTTTTGGATTGACTCTCCACTGAATAGTCAAGTGGACTGGGCAATGCACCTTCTAGTCCATTATTAGTTCATGGTCAGAAACCTAGCAATGCACAAATTGCACTTTCGTAAAGATGGGAGGCATATTAACCCACAATGCTCCCTTGTTTTGAGTGTGTATGAATGCACTGTCTAGGTGTCTGAAACCAAGTTGAATGTTATTATCAGGGGCGGATCCTGGAATTCCAAAAGGGGGGGGGGGTGGGGCACAAACAATATTTTTGGTGCTACTTTTGGGTTTCATCTCATTTTTTCTTTTTATTTCTTTTGTTTTAACCAAAAATAAAGAGGGGACGCACGCCCGGTGTGCCCCCTCTGGATCCACCACTGATTATGGTTGGATTAGGCACGGGTGCTACAGAAACTGACCACATCATGGCTAAAATGCTCACTAGAAGTGGTACGAGTACTGGACACGGTAGGCATTTGATAGATCCAATTGATCAGGTAATAACACATTGACCAGCACTTTGAAAATAGCCATGCTGTGACAAATACAGCATGAAACCATTTGTGGTTAATGTTAAACTTAAAATCCTGTACAATTTGTCAGGCAACCCTTCACTGTTAATTCAGCTGGTAAATAATAAAAAAAAAATGATGATGATGATGATGATGATAATAACAATAACAATTAAACAATAATAATAATAGTAATATATACTATTTGAGATGGTTAAACAATTCCTCATCTTGTAGAGTCAATGAACCATGACAAAAAAATACAGAATTGCAGGAAACCCAACACCCAACTCTAAGTTGTAGTTTTAAACAAGCCCCTTGGGTCCACTGGGTAATGGGAAAAATCTCAAGGAATGATAAAACAAAAAGATTAGTTTTCTTTCTTTCTTTAAATCCTGTTGTTATCATTACAGTTTCATCATCATCATCATCATCGTCCCTTGCTATCAAAACAATGTTCGTCTGGAATTCTGGTCTCAGTCAAAATGTTTGAAATATAATTAATGGACATCCCATCCCCCCCCCCCCATGAAAAAAGGGTAATAAATAAATAAATAAATAAATAAATAAATAAATAAATAAATAAATAAATAAATAAATAAATAAATAAATGAAAATAAAAAAGAAGAAAATAACAATGCCTCAAGAACCCTCCCACCCATTACCAAGGTAAATTCACTTTGATGGTCATCACCCTAAACCTGTTTAGGACAAACTAATTTTGCTATAACACGCATTTCCCATAGACACCTTCCCGAGTATTCTCGGGACTCGTTTTCAATGGGTTAAAAGGAATACACATATTCAATTACAATCGTTGTATGTGTACACGTAACAAAATGCATGTCTTTCTACATGAACTTGTGCATTTAAACATGCTACATGTAGGGGAATCTCATCCCTCCATCATACTACAGTGTATGCCCTTGACTAATGACCAACATTGTTTCACAGCGTGACCAATATCATTATCCCTGTACGTGTAATAAGCTTGCTCCCTCCCCTCTACAATACTGCAATACACCCAAGCTCTTGGCCACCAAGGACAAAAGGAGTGAATGAATCCCCTTACTTCTTCCTTTGTTCTCCCCCAGGCACTGGAATTGAGTTCCCTGGTCATCTTCAATCAAGGTCCATCTCTCATCAAGACCAAGGCTCTTTTAATACCACATTAGTCTCTCCAACAATGCCAGACCTGATCCTTTAGCCAGCAATTAATCTTGGCTTTGTGTGATGCCACCCTTTAAAGCTCTTCAGAGGATTTGCAGTCAGAGCTAGTGTCTGGGGTAACCATCTCACATACTGCCTTAGAATATTCCCTTCAGATTAATTACCATGGTAGCAACTCCATGACTGCTTCTACCACTTGTTTGAGAATATCCAGACATAATCAAAGTGCACATAACATTATATACTTTTTTCCCTCTTGCAGACATAAGCAATATGTAAAATTCAGACATGATGATAGTAATGAGGCTAGGCTCTGAATAAACAAATATTTGGCTTAACTAGGTACAAATGCTTCAAGTACAAATGACAGAAATTCTGTCCTTGTCAAGTATCTTGCTCAACCTGATATCTGCAAAGAGGAAGCTATAGAACAGATATTTTTTTTTTTTTAATTACAACCATGTATAACTTACTTTCATCCTTTCATTCTTCATATACGGTACATAAGTATGACCGCAAAATCATGCGCTTGATGTCAAAAGGAGTACAGGGGATGGTCCTAATAACAGTGTGAGCCATGAACCAAAAACAAACACAGACTATTACATCTAACGACTTAAATGATAAGATGAATTACAACTTTATGACTTTATGGCCAACTTTTGACTTCCAAACTTTATATTGACACGGTAACATATCAATCTGATAAGGATTGGGTTCACTACAATGTCTTGCTTGCAGATTGCAAATTTCCCCATGGTCAACAGAACACATGATCTATGTATGTATTCCCATGTATACTGCTGCATTACTGCTGTATTACTGCTAACATAGATCAGAAGAAAAAAAAAATAGCAACTGTGAGCTTCTGACACACAAATAGTCACAAGTACAAATGTACCTCCACTAAACCGAGTTAAATAGCAGTGAAAAACTTAAAGGCTACTAGTGTACAAATTAGTATGCATGCGGTTACCATGCATGCAGGAAAGCAGTTGTTTGCCATTTAAAAACAATAACAAAAACAAAACAAAGTCTGAGGCAAGAGTTCCATATCCCCCCTTAAAATTTAAAAAAAGAAAGAAAAGAGAATGGGCTGGGCTTAAACATCACTAACATTAGGACATACATCAGGAATAAAGGGGGTTCACATGGGAATCCATCCCTGTTTTTCAATATTACACTACAAAGATCCTGCTAAATCTTGGTCTTTATGACACACTTTCTATTGTAATTTCATCCTGCTTTATCTCATTTTTTTAAAGGTATGCACTGCCTCGTAAATACACTAGTATCACATAGACCTACACATATGTCTTTCTTTTCAAGACAATTTTTTTTTTTTTTTTTTTTTTTTTTAGGTCTATCACCAACCACTAACCAAACATTCAAACTTCAAAGGGCAGTGGTTATTCCACGTGGGTCTTGGATCTGGACGTTTGAGATGCAGGACCTTTCTGGGCAAAAAAGCTTTGATTGAGAGAGGAAGCAGACCACTTCAGCGGGTTATGCACCCTTCTTTTTGTATAAGTTGTATCAATATGATGAGGTGATATCACATAAACACTACACTTATCATACAGGGTGCAAACGATTGTCAATGTGTTGTGCTTTTTTTAAATCACACACTTCCCATCACAATAATTGCATGGGACAGAACCGAGGTGCATAAAATTTAGAATTGTAGGGCTACATTTCATGCAGTGATTTTGGTGGTTACATTTTAGAGTACAGACATACATGTGTAAATACATAATTTTTTCTGGTAGCTAGGTACATGCTACTTGTTAAATGTTCTATTTATAAGAATTATCTATAAGTGACAAGGGATTCCGTCTAACGCAAGCGGCCATTATTCAACAAAAATACCATCCCAAATTTGTCCGCATGTTACATGTACAAACACGTACAAACTTTGTGCTTGTGCGCACGGTCAAACCTTGGCACAGGGCGGGAGGTCGAACCTTGGTGCCGGAGCTGTTAAACAATAATTGAGCTTGTGATGTGTGAGTTTAAAGATCTAGGACTAGGCCCCTTCTTGAATCTGCATGATATTGCAAACTGTCTAGAGTAGAATTAGAACTTGGTTCTAGATCTAACGATAGATAGAAATTAGAATATTTATGATAATATAAATAAGGATCACATGCTAAAATCAAGGCTTAGTAAGACAATGAAAGTGATGCAGAAGGATAATGAATCCTGCTCAGAGGTTGCAGTGACTTAATAATTGTACAAAGCGAATATATGAGAGGAAAAAAAAAATAAACAGAAGAAATGCATACAGAAACTCTATTCGACGCGTCTAGGAATGAGCACCACCGCACCGACACGGTACGAAAGTGTGAAACGCCACAATATCTATCGTGCTAATCTACTGATACCATAATCATCCATACCACCACCTTCAGGCCTACCACCACTTCGATACGGAGGCGGTGGTTGCAACGACGCCAGGCTCTCTGGGGCTGCTCGGGTAAACAATCTGCCAATCCCCGTGCAGCACAGTTATTCTAACTTGCCGATTTGAAGCCCCAGCTGAGTATCTTGAATCCTTTGGCCTCGCGTTTTACTCAGCTGAGACCCAATTCAGAGATCTATCTCGTAACACCGGCATAAATGATTAAAATATCATATCCTCCTCAGACACAAGACTTACATTTCCTTCTAAGAAGTTCGAAGTCCGCCTGATCACTGACAGAGCACCGCACAGCGAGTTCATTAACCACCCGCGATCCTCAATATTTTCTCCCCACCATACCAACACATTCACCTTGCTGGAGGGATCCGCGTTTTGGTATTGGGATTTGATACAGGTCAAACGCGTAGTGAGCGTGCTGGCGCTATCGTACAGTGTGGTCTGCAGTACCAGTGTAGATGATGGGGCATGGATAGTTATTATCGCTGCGGATCTCAGGCAAAGACTCACACACACACAATACTTGAACACGATACACACTTACGCCCAAATACTAGTAGGACACCTGACACAGAATTTAAATGGTTTCTCGTTTCAGTCAGATGACAGGCTTGCAAATTCAAAGATGTACTGTTGCAAATTAACTTCACTTCAGACAATTAAAGCTACACATCCAATTCATCTTCTGCTTTTATTCTAATTCATATGAAATTTACTTAAATCAATGTGCTGTCTACCCCTTGTGAGTCTGTGTTGATAGACTACAATATACTTTCCTCGTAGATGGCGCTATACCAGTGGGTGGTATTGTGCATGTTTTGACGCTCATGATGATAGTGGAACTCATTTCTAGGACTGCTTGATTGTCCTTTTTACTCTTTTAGCTTCGCAAAACTGCTTTAGAAATCATTCTTAATGAAAAAAAAATGTAAGTATAATCAAACAATTAATCATTGAAACAGAATATGCATTGAAGCTATGAGTGAAAGGTAAACAAGTGGTACCATGAAAAGTGTGCAAATTTAAATACAAAATATCACTCGATGAGGAAACAGTTATGTCTACCTCCAGTGCATGCAAGTCTTCAAAGAGAGACTTCAAAATGTGAAACGCCTCTCCTGCCCTGCACATACACAACTATACTACTTACAATGTTGGTGGGGTACAGTTAATTTGATCCGAGTATACCAACAGAACAGAAACAGGAACTGAAACATTCTCACAATCAAAATTAATTGAAATGAAATATTTAAGACTGTATTTTCATGAACGGATGGATGTAAACACACAAGTATACAATATTATTATAAAGTCAATGAATAGGCCTTTATGTTTTGTGAGGCAGCACTAAAGTAAGCCAAATAATTTCATTTTCGGTTCTGTTCATTTGTCTAGGGGTGAACAGTAAGCTATCAAAAGTGTTAACATTAACATTTGAGTGATTACTATAGGTTAAAATTGATGGCTTTTTTTCACAAAACTGCCTCTTCATGAAGTTATATTAACATTTGCACTTCAGTGTTAGTTTTCTTTTTTTTTTTCAGATGGCTTATAGTCTCAAACTATTTGAGACTTTGAAAGTGAGAGTGAAAAGCAAAAAAACTCTTGGCAAAGTGATGCCAATTAAGAAGTTTGAAACTATTGTAAAGAAAATGGAAACTTGTGAAACAATCTCTATTCCTTTTGTGAGCAAAAGTCCATTTCTGAAGCCTATTGAACGGGTCAAGCAGCCTTTTAGCTTAGTGTAAACAGAGAGAATTAAGTAAAGGTAATCCCATCGAATGGCTGCCTTGAACAGACTTATATCTCATATTTCATACCTGTCTTTAGTAATTTGCCATTGTTTATTTTGATTTTGGAATAAACACGTCTATAAATGTGTAAATCTATGACTGGTTTTTAGATTGGAACACAGTTTTAGTATAACCAGTTGAGGACGAGCTGATTTTGTTTTTTGACTGTTTTATACAACAGTCAAAATTTATGAATTGGAACAAAATAAGAAAGAATTTTAAAGTCTATAGCATTCCTCTTCTTGTAAATTGAGATTTTAGTCTTAATCATAATTATATACAAGATGTCAATGTGTCCCACAGCTGTTTATGCATTCATACTGTATTTGTATAATATAATAATCCACTATTAACATGTATTATTGTTATTATCTCCGCCAAGGGGGAGGTTATGTTTTCGTTACCGTTGGTTTGTTTGTTAGTTAGTTTTTTAGTTCGTTTGTCAATGTGCAAAATAACTCAAAAAGTAGTTAACGGATTGAGATGAAACTTGCAGGAAAGGTTTAGAATGACACAAGTAACAAACCATTAACTTTTGGTAGTAATCTGAGAATTTTGGGGGAATTCATGAAGGATTTTTGATATTTTGGCAGGTAGGGTCAATGAACTTGGGAGTTCAGGCTGCGCATATTTGAAGTTTCTGCTAGGGCGAGGCGCACAGTGCAGCTGAGGGTTTATGACGTAACAAAGGCTTCTATATTGGGAAATCGGGCGGCTTTCAGCACACAATGCAGTACGTATGGGTGGAAATCACTGATCTCTGGGGAAGAACAAGATCAGTGTGGGTGGAAATGGGCTGCATGCTTGGCGGAGGTCTGCGCTCTCAGAGTTCTTCTCTAGTTATTAATGTTATTATCATTATTATCATTATTATTATCATTATTATTATTATTATTATTATTATTATTATTATTATTAATGTTATTATTATCATTATTATTATTATTATTATTGTTATTATTATTATCATCATTACTATTATTGTTATTGTCATTATTATCATTATATTATTATTATTATTATCATTATTATTATTATCATTATTATTATCATTATTATTATTATTATTATTATTATCATTATTATTATCATTATTATTATTATTATTATTATTATTATTATTATTATTATCATTATTATTATTATCATTATTATTATTATTATTATTATTATCATCATTATTATTATTATCATCATTGACAGTAGCAAGAACAATAATGCAGACTGGTGATGATCCAAGAAAAAGCCAAATCACATTTTGATTTTTTTTTTCTTTTTGAAGACAAATTCCATCCAGATATTGATACAACTGGCCTACACAAAATAATTCTCATGATCAGTCCCCTTAAAGATTATCTCAAAATAGCAACAAACAAACAAACACTGCTGGATTCATACCTGCACACCTAGTGATCATTGCTTTAGCTGTATGCAAACAGGCAACAGACAACTTTTTCTTTTCTTCAAATGCTGAGAGAGTTTGTGAAATTCATATGCTGCCCTCTACTGATGGAAGCTCATGAACGTGGGATGTCACAAAACTGCAAAATAAAAGGAATACATATATGTACTGAACAAAAATGTAATCACAACATTGTATTTTGTATGATTACCATGGGTAGTACAAATTCTCTTTACTTGTTACTAATCAAGGCTGATATCATTCTCCATGCCTTCTTAGTTCGCCAGGTCAATTGGTCTTTTGATGTCACAAATGCATAAAAAATTTGTGAAATCCTTATGAAATTAAAGTTATTGATCTGTTGGGAATCACATATTATTGTAGAGGTCCCACCTAAAAAGACTGGCACATGGAACTTACCACCACTTTAAAAATTCAAAACTTTTGAACAAATTGCATAATATATGTTATATGCCTCTGATTTTTCACTGGTATTTTCAATAATTTCTTGCATTCACTAAACCTTGCATAAAAGTCGACATGCATGGACCAGTGAAGCTCTGTTGATTGTACAGCTGACTTTTTTATTCCCCTCCACTTTCACAATTTGTTGACTTATGCCATGCAGACTTACTTGATGTTTTATTGTGTGTATTCTGGAAATTTTCCCTGTAACAAACAGGGAAAATTAACCCATTGAGGACGGACTGATTTTTTTTCCCCCATAGACACCTGTCCGAGTATATTCGGGACTCGACCGCAATGGGTTAAGGTTCAAATGTCAAATTTAGCATACACACACATGCATCTACTCACTAAGACTAACAAACTTGCACACACACACACACACACATACATACACACACACACACACACCATGGGCGTAAATCCCGGGGGGATGGGGGGGATATATCCCCCCCTGAAATGGAGGAGGGGGGGATGGCCTGTACAATCATCCCCCCCTGAATTTTGAGGGGAAAAAATGGAGGAAGCAGAAATGTGATTGTATCAATTTTGGCATATTGCATGACGTTTGTACGGCCGGCCTTCAAACATGTAAAAGAGCTGAACAGTATTCTATCTTGTAGGAAAATGTATACATAATTTTCTTAAGCGCTCGCTCGCTTCGCTCGCTCGCGAAGAAAGTAACATTGACATACACTGTAAGGTATGGCTCAGACGTTGACAACGTCAATATAATATAGGCCTACATGTAGGCCTAAACATGCTATGACGCGAGTAACTGGGGACCATCTGCAAAATATGTACGAAAACAAACAAACAAACAATAACAAAAACTATATCGCCATAATTGAACCTCCTCCATTTCCTGAATCATTCCTGAGAAACGACAGTGACTAATGACTCAGTCCGGATACATTATCATCTATGGGCATACCCAGGGAAGATCAGGGGCGTCGAATCTATGGGGGGGGGGGGGCAAAGGGGCATTTGTTTTAGGCAGACAAATAATTTATCCCCAAGCAATTCCCGAGATGAGGACAACTCTCGAACATTCTTAATGGAAAATTGTCGAAAAATCGCCAGAACTCTGCACCAAATCGTTGTATTGCAATCATAAACATGCAAAATCTCCGCTATACAGGATCCCTTTCGATAAACTTTGTACAATTTTGACATTGACGTACATTTCCCTAATTTATCAAAGAATGTGCAGCAGATCTTTCACTTAACAAAAGCACCCTCATATGCAGAGGCGTCGATGAGGGGGGGGGGGATGGTTCCCCGATAAAGTGGGACGAACAAAAGCGAAAAATATAGCTACCAACGGCAGTTTTTGGAGTGTAAAATGTCAAAATTTTCAAGCTCGCTCGCTCCGCTCGCTCGCATTTAACCGCTATGCCATTCTCCTGATGTTGCTGATAGTGACTAACAGCAGTTGCGCCCAGTGCGCCCCCCCCCCTTAATTTCCAAAGCGAAAAATTTATCTACAAACGGCAGTTTGGGGACTGTAAAATGTCAAAACTTTCTAGCTCGCTCGCTTCGCTCGCTCGCATTTAATCATTATTCCATTTTCCTGAGGTTGCTGCCAGTATAATTGCCAGCAGTTTTCGCCCGATGCGCCCCCTTCATTTTCATAGCGAAAAATATAGCTACAAACGGCAGTTTTGGGATCGTAAAAGTGATGTCAAAATTTTCAAGCTCGCTCTCTTCGCTCGCTCGCATTTAATCATTCCATTCTTCTGATGTTGCTGCCAGTAATTGCCAGCAGTTTTCGCCCGGTGCGCCCCCCTTAATTTCCAAAGCGAAAAATATGGCTACAAACGGCAGTTTTGGGACTGTAAAATGTCAAAATTTTCAAACTCGCTCGCTTCGCTCGCTCGCATTTAATCATTATTCCATTCTCCTGATGTTGCTGCCAGTAATTGCCAGCAGTTTTCGCCCGATGCGCCCCCTTAATTTCCAAAGCGAAAACTATAGCTACAAATGGCAGTTTTGGGACTGTAAAATGTCAAAATTTTCAAGCCTGCTCTCTTCGCTCCCTCACATTTAATCATTACTCCATTTTCCTGATGTTGCTGCCAGTAATTGCCAGCAGTTTTCGCCCGGTGCGCCCCCCGTAATTTCCAAAGCGAAAAATATAGCTACAAACGGCAGTTTTGGGACTGTAAAATGTCAAAATTTTCTGGCTCGCTCTCTTTCGCTCGCTCGCATTTAATCATTATTCCATTCTCCTGATGTTGCTGCCAGTAATTGCCAGCAGTTTTCGCCCGGTGCACCCCCCGTAATTTCCAAAGCGAAAAATATAGCTACAAACGGCAGTTTTGGGACTGTAAAATGTCAAAATTTTCTAGCTCGCTCTCTTTCGCTCGCTCGCATTTAATCATTATTCCATTCTCCTGATGTTGCTGCCAGTAATTGCCAGCAGTTTTCGCCCGGTGCGCCCCCCGTAATTTCCAAAGCGAAAAATATAGCTACAAACGGCAGTTTTGGGACTGTAAAATGTCAAAATTTTCTAGCTCGCTCTCTTTCGCTCGCTCGCATTTAATCATTATTCCATTCTCCTGATGTTGCTGCCAGTAATTGCCAGCAGTGCGCCCCCCTTAATTTCCAAAGCGAAAAATATAGCTACAAACGGCAGTTTGGGGACTGTAATAATGTCAAAATTATCTAGCTCGCTCTCTTTCGCTCGCTCGCATTTAATAATTATTCCATTCTCCTGATGTTGCTGCCAGTAATTGCCAGCAGTTTTCGCCCGGTGCGCCCCCTTAGTTTCCAAAGCGAAAAATATAGCTTCAATCGGCAGTTTTGGGACTGTAAAATGTCAACATTTTTAAGCTCGCTCGCTTCGCTCGCTCGCATTTAATCATTATTCCATTCTCCTGATGTTGCTGCCAGTAATTGCCATCAGTTTTCGCCCGGTGCGCCCCCCCCCCCTTAATTTCCAAAGCGAAAAATATAGCTACAAACGGCAGTTTGGGGACTGTAAAATATTAAAATTTTCAAGCTCGCTCGCATTTAATTGCTATGCCATTCTCCTGATGGTGCTGCCAGTAATTGCCAGCAGTTTTCGCCCGGTGCGCCCCCACCCCCTTAATTTCCAAATCGAAGAATATAGTTACAAACGACAGTTTTGAGACTGTAAAATGTCAAAATTTTCAATGCAAAAAGATTTCACCGTGGGAGGGGGAAATTCCCCTACCATACCCTCCCCCCCTCGCTTGCTTCGCTCCCTCACATAACCGCTCCTCCTAAGATCAAATCCTGTCTACGCCGGTGATAGGCCGTATTATTTAGTAGGCCTTCACAGTGTTGTCGCACAGGTGGAGCAAGAGCTGAAATACCTCGATTTAGTCATTCAATAATATATTGTGAATATTTAATTTTCTTATTGTTTTTTTCACCAAAAGTGTGCACCAGATCGCTGAATTTCAGGTCTAAAAATGCAAAATCTTCCACGTGTGGGAGAGGGATACCCCCCCCCCCCACCCTCCCCCCGTTCGGTCGTTCCGCTCCCTCTCACTGGTATTTCAAAAAAAAAAAATGTTTTCATACTCTTAAGGTCTGATTTTCCGCCAAAAGTCATCTGACAAGCAAAAAAAAAGCAACAAGAATAAAAAGTCTTCATATTTTTGCTGCCACTTTCCTCCCACTTTATATTTCATGCAAAAGAGTGGGACGTCCGATCCCTGTAAAGTGTGTGCGTGTGTGTGTGTGTGTGGGGGGGGGGGGGGCACCAAGCTTCCCCCCCCCCCCCCCTCCAAAGGCTGCGCCGGTCCGGTTATGGGCTTGTAATCGTGGTGATGGTGACCATCCCCCCCCCCCCCCACTCCTCAGTACGGATTTACGCCGTTGACACACACACACACACACACACACAGGTGAAGACCTTCATTAATACATTACTCTCCGCATAATCGGGTAGGCTCGAGCAAAACGTTTCTTACCCGATTAAGCGGTGTACCCAATTAACAGAAGAACATGTCTCATTCACAATTGACACACACAATGTGTATGTACATGCATGGTACACTGCACCAAACACCTACAATGTATGATAAACCCCCGTGCTTGCATGGCACGTTATACATACCTTACACTTAGTCAGTCATGAGCAATAATTTTCATTCTTTTTATGGACAAATATGTCTTCAGAAAACTTTGTCGTTTCACTATCGTCTCAAACACGCAGGCATTTTCTGAAATGAACACGTCTCTTTGCGTGCACTAGTCACATAGAACATCGGGTTACTTTTCGAGAAGTGACTGGGGAAAAGCATAATTATGGAGCTGGTGCATGGCCTGATATTTGTTGCAAACTTCTTGTATTGTAAATGTTTTTGCGGAACAAGAGAGAGCGCAAGTGTGTTCAACTCCTGTCTGTCTTTGCAAATGTAAATGCCGGCTACATGTGTAATGTTCGTTTGCGTGTGGCAAGTCGGTACTGGTAGGGCCTACTTGTGTTTTCATGTTTAAATACTCCCCAGATGATAGGTCTTCATTGCAAATTAGACAGAAAATGCGATTAGCCATGGAAAATTTGACATTCATGATTTCTTAAAGCATTATGTCTGCAGTAAAATGTGGATAGAAATTAGATTACAAGAAATTATTTACTCGCTTATGCGAAGAGCCAACCCGATTATCAGGTAATTTCATTGTGCATTGGAACTGATTTTGACATTACTACCCAATTAAACGGAGTACCCATTTAAGCGATACCCGATTACGTGGAGAGTACTTTACCCATCTAACATGTTATCTTTGTGTGCTAGTTTTTCACCTCTATGTGGTGGACCAAAATCTATAAACAAGCCACCGTGAATGTCCTCATGAATATATTCTTTTTCTTGTTGTAAATTCAATATTTTGTTGTGTGTCATGTATTGTTTTATGCTTAACACTAACATACAGATTAAATGAACAACAGCCCACAGGCTGACAGTGTTTTTTGTTTGTTTTTTACAGTATTGAAAACAAACATAAAAACAAACATACCTAACATTTTGTTTTAATTCTATAGCCTTCCATAGAGCCTTACATACACACAATACTTTTTCATTAAGAAAGAAAGAAAAAAAAAAAAAACACAATGAAAGAAAACACCCTAAGCTAGAAGTAAGAAATCTATTAATAATTTATGATTTTCAAGGTTGGCGAGTGTGCAACACGAGATTGACCTACATTTGAAGGCAGTCACAGAAAAACTTTCACACAGACACACTGGAGCACACCCTTCCACCTACACCAACACACGGGTCACACTAAGCACAACAAATTTTATTCACAACAATCCCAATATCAAGTATTGAAGTATAAAATACTCTTTTTTATTTTCACTCAAGTTGGAATTCGCACAGGATTACTGACGTAGAAAATTCTCACAGGTTCTGCTTCAAAACTGTCAAACCCTACTGCCATTTACAACACAGCAATTCAATATGACATATCAAATACAAAACAAAAAGATTGGAAAAACTATTTCATAACAATTGCAGAGTAGAACACAGAAGTACAGTAAACTTTGATGTGAAATAAAATGCAAGATATCTCTTATACTATAAGCATTTGTCATGCTTAAATCTGATATAAAAAAAAGCCCAATATGTATGCAAAATATGAACTCTACACTTATGCGAGTCAAAAATAAAAATAGATTGTGGCTTCTAGTACTGAAAAATACCCCTCCTAGTAATACATTAGAATAAACAGTGACCTCAATTCTGTATCATTAGCGACCCCACAGAAACATGTATATTTCATGTCAAATACAAGTGTAAAACTCAAGGATTGTATGAGATTCCATGCTCCAGTCATTCTGTCCATGAAACAGATGACGATTTTAACACAGGGCTAGTCACAGTTCGCTGAGTAGTCAAAATAACAGTTGCAGGGCTTGCCCTATTTTACCACTGCGCCCATTACCATCACTCACATATTCTACAATTTCATGTATCCTGTCTCACTTGGCTCTGACTCTTACTTGAATTTCTGGCAACCTGAATGGCTGTCGCTTTGTGTTGTTTTTATTTCACTTCAAACACTATATTCTCAGAAAGGACATTTTCCTCTTTAGAAATATGGCTCTTATCAGGGTAAACTCAGTTACGTGATACCCTAAATAGGGCTAATGCAAGCTTTTATCACATAATGAGACGAAAGTGAAAGTGCACTAAAAAGGTCTCGTCATTTACTGCAATTAAAAAAAAAAGAAAACATCAAAAGAAAACAAAAACAAAAACTCAAAATCATAAAATCCAAAGCAAACAAATCACACCTACTTTCAATTCCTATGACAAAATTAGGGACATGAACAATCATTTATCACACATGCTGCTACATTCAGCAATCAGAATTTATGAAATGTACATGCTTGATGGTTGTGAGATGGTCTTTCATCATTCTTTGATGAATGAAAAATATGTAAAAAAGACACCAAAAAAAGAGCACCAGCGGGAGAATTCTCACAGGTAAACTCCAAAATATTACAAGAAATACCAATAAATGCAAATATAGAATCTGTTCTAATAAGAAATACAAACAAGCACTACCTATGACTTGCAATGTTGGCCACCCAAGCTCTACACTCCTGAACACACGACAGTTTCACTGTGACTTGCTACAACATCAGTGTACTTCATTCTTTCATTGCAGTAAATGCACTCTGTACAATGTACATATAAAAAAGATACAATGCAGTGTAAAGCACACATATACATTTGTTCTCCAGTACTGTAAGATTTTATGTGACCAAACGAAAAAACAGTGCCGATTATTTCTTCTTCTTTTTTAAAGCATGTGCTCTTCGTCAGTGTTTATTTTGTTGTTTTGTTTTTCCTTCCATGTCTGATTGCTAAAATTTGCAGTCTCAAGCCCAGTCTTTCACATAACTGCTGCTGTACTATTTTTCTAATTCACACACGTAAACACAAACTTGTTCTACACAAATCTCTTTCCGGTCTCCACATCCATCATATATCTTGCTGTCAATCACTCCTTCTGGTTCTAATCTCTCTAATTTGCCCTCTATCTATATATTCAAGAAAACAACTGTCACATCAATAGAAGACTGTTAACTGACAACAGATAGCACTACAAATACTGTATTCAACTGTTTTGACTGCTATGATCTCCGACACTTGGCCGCTATAACACTTTGAAGTCCATCGTTACAGACAATTACAGGTAATTTCTCCAACTTTGCTGCTGATATCATGTATACTTTTTTTCTTCTGAACATTATCAAAAGATACATTGTGAATCAAATGATATCCTATCTTACTAGGAATTTGAACAGAAAGCTGTACTTTATAAGGTTGACTGAAAGTGCTTCCTAATTATAGTATGCAACTGCTACCCATCTAAAGTACATTTAAGAAAACAGGGAGTAACAGCTTTTTGTTTGCTTTTGTTTGATAAAAGGCGATGGTAGAAATGATATTCAAGGCACTCAACTCTGAAAGATATTCAGCCAAGGCTTCAAGATATAACACTCCACAAGTGCCAACTGATATCTGTTCATATATTTGACCTGAACATTTGTGCAACTCTGGATATGGCACTCTCCTTCATAGCAATTTCCCCAATTATTCACACCTATACACAAGATACAGAGTATGTCATGGTGCATACATCTGATTATACAAGGAACTGTTATTCCAATATTCATTCATTCATTTCATTTCCATTTCAAGTCATAATAACATTTCCAAAATTCAAAATACAACTGTCATGCTATATGTCTTAAGTGATGGAATAATGGGAAATACAGAGAAGGCTGTTAGAAATGATCCCTTACAAACAATAATCGTCATGTTACCTGATTCCCCCCCCCCCCCAACAAAACAAAACAAAAAAATCAAGGCTTCGTTTGAGACTTAAGCCATTGCAAGGGAAAAGTTTCAAAGCACTTGTGCTATAGTCATAATGGCTGCAATGCTAGTCACAGAGTCACAGAGCTTGTGTCTGCAGTGTAATCAAGGCTTTAGAAGAAAAAAAAAATATCCGTATAGATTCAGGTCGAGAACAAGTGAATGTCTGCTGCAAATACAGAAAGGGAGATATGATACAGACAGCATGTTAGCGCTTCCTGCAATAACCACAGTCAGCTGGAAACATGACTGAGCATGCATGTAACACTTCCTGACATATATGAAGAAAGGGAGCTACTGTTTTTATTCCCTTTTATTTTTAAAGGAAAACACTATGAAGGAATATATATTACAGAGATAATTCAACATGACATAGATTCCTGGATAATATTCAACAAATGATCAAATTAATTTTTAACAACAAAGATAATGGGCACAATTGTGACAGAGGCACTGCAATAAGATTTCTCACAACATTAAACAAAATGTGTACATAATACCCAAGCATTTATGGCCAATTGGAGTAATACTATTGTGGACAGAGACGTGTCCTCTTGCATTTTTGCAGTACTCGTCCAAAATAAAAAAGAAAATAAAAGAAAGATGCACTAAGCACCTTGGAAAAGAGAACATTTTGTGGGCAATAGATGAACGCAAGCTGACTCCTCACGCAATGCATGACAATCCGTGCAAAAATATCCTCATCTATCGTCAAAGAGATATTGGCAAAATGTAACAGTTGCCTGGTCATTTTTCTCCAACCATTGTGTCCTGATCTTTTTTTTTTTTTTAATTATGTGTCCAATATTTTCAATCCTGGCTCTCCTTAACCTCTTCACTTTTGTAGTTCATTACCGTTGTCTACTTACATGCCACAAACCAATTTCACCCTATATATGACACAAGTCAACATTGGCCTGTTCTCACACACATTTTTAATACCCGATGGTCAATTTTAGGCAACTTGTGCTGCATATCAACCAATTCCTGATGATAAAACTTTTTTGGATACATTGATACCTGTTCCTTTAAAATAATGACGTCAGTACAGTTAAAGGACGAAATCCTCCTTGCTGTGAAGTATTTAAACATCTCATTGTTTAAAAAAAAAGAAGAAGAAGAAATTGAAAATATTGCTAAATAAGAATTTCAAAAAGAGTACAGGTTGCAAAAAAAAGAAGATGATAGATTAAACACGAATAATGTAAGTTGATATATCAAGTGAAGGTAACAGCATTTGATAAGAGAAATAAGTCATGATGCTTTGGGAGCTATTCATGGAGCAAGTACAATGCAGCTGAAAGTGAAAAAAAAATAAAAATCTACATAAGTTTGATGTTTTCCTATCTGCAGCTTTTTTTTTTCTTTTTTTTTTTGGGGGGGCACATTTTCCTATCTAATGAAGATAATCCATATCCTTGTTGGGACAGCTGTTTGCTACAAATTTGTTACAAAAGATCTAGCATCCATAAACATGATGGAGCAGCTCAACACCCCTAATAAACATAACTATACAGTCACAAAAATTGAAACAAACAGGATTGCCATAAAATTCAGTCTGTATGCTAGCATCACATGGGACCTAGTGTCAGTTTTACAAACAATTTGGTAACCTGCAAAGGGAATTTTCATCAAATGGCATGGGTCACACTTGGCAATCCATAACTGAGTGGACTATTATTAGTTTGTAGTCACGAGGTTAAGGTTTACTATTTGGTCTCTGGTTTGCTCATTCTGAAATTTCTTGTCCCAATCTTTCAAGTTTGTAAAGAATCTGTATACAGCTTTGCCATCATAGAAGCCATTGAATGATAAACTGAATGCAATCGATCAGTGTCAGCTAGTTTTCTATTTTTTGATTCCCTTCTTGTTTCTGTTAAAGACAATGTCAGTAATCTTGCAAAACATTGTATCAAAATTGTTTATTCGGCATGGGGAACATTACTGATTAGCAAGATTGCTTATCTACAGTTTTCTTGTCAGCTGCAATGTGAAGTGGAAAACATGGACTTTACAGAAATAAAAAGATAACCGACCACATGTTATTCAAAACTAGTATCAGAATATGGACCAAGGATTCAGCATTTGGAAAAGGCAAATCTCAGATCTTATATGGCACATGAATACAAAGAGCCCCAAGTAAATTGCATTCACCTTCATACACTAAAATAGCACTGTCTAAAATGTGACATAACATTTGTGATTGGTGCAGAAAGTCAATGGTACATAACAGGAACTTGTTTGCATCTAAAAAGGACATAATTGTAAACATAGGTGTGTTAGTAAGTCGCATATCACTCTGCGGGAATAATAATTGAACATTCCACTGTTTAAAAATATCTTTGATTGTCAAAGCAACTCATGACTAAAATATTTCCACATATTTAGAGGAATATACCACTCATTCTGTATTTAAATCACCATTTTAAATGTTTTAATGCACTGGCGTTTGCTTGTTTGTCTTTTCGTTCAGAGTAGCAACATCTTGCACAAACACAGGGCTGCTTCAAGAAGAATTTGGAAAACCCATCCAATCTAGTAGAAAAACACATTAAAATGAATTGACATGTAACCCTACATGGCTGTACATATCCTGTATATTTACGTGAGGTTTTTGTTTCACGAATTTCTCCAGTCAGGTGCAATTCGCGAAATTAAAGACACACGAAAATAATGACTCTGATCCCGATATGAATGTGATGCACGGGTACGTATACATTTCTCTGTTCAGTACAGTACTCCACGATCACAAATTTAACCACTCGCGAGATTGTCGGGAAGTCCCGATTCCCTAAATATATGGCATATACAGTACCATCATGCTCTCCTCTCTTGGAGCAGTTAATGGTGACATACGACAGAGGAGAATTCAGTTTGAATTATTCACATTTTTGCAAATAAGGGACAGTGTTTGCAAAGCTGGGAGAGATTATAGGTGATCCTGCAATTAACGAGTCAACAAATTGACAGGAGTGATGTGCTCACTGCTGAGACAACATTCTCCTTTATCAAAGTACTGATATTTTAGTGACTGTGACTGCTGGATATCTTACTGCATGATGCAGCATTGCAGCAAGTATAAGTGCATCTGACAGACCACTCAGAATGTAGACCCACCCATGCAAGTCTGTGTGTGTGTGTGTGTTTTGCCGGAAGTCCATGAAAACTAGGGCATTGAGAAAATTGACTACAAATTGACTACAATGACTAGCCATTCTGTGATTATTATTATTTTTTTTTTCATAATTGAGTATGATTACCTGGTATGCACTTCACAGAAGTTCTTAATGAACAATCAATAGTTTACTATTTTTGTTTAGCACATCAAAAACCAGGTCAAATAGACATCAAAATGTGTTTTAAATATTACTACTTCCATAGATAGTTGCATCCCAAAATGCCCCAAGTAATGTGACTCACGTCATGCTTGCTGCTAGATAAAAGATACATTGTGAAAACACCAAAATACCTTTCTCCCTTGTTGCAGGATTCTATAATGTTTGAACACATGGTTCTGATACCAAAGACACTTTTTTAAAATGAACTTCAATTAAAAGTAGGAGGCAACAATAAGCCGGTTCGGGGTTCCAGTTTGAGCATGAACAGAAAAAGGTCATTTGTACCGAGAGACAGGTTGGTTTCAAATTCACTGAGATAAGCATCTGTAATACTACGATTATTCATGTAATCCTTATAAATTGTGCCTGCCAGTACATCCACCTGACAGCAAAGCCTGGTATTTGGCAATATGTTAATGTATTCAAAACAGCACAAGGAAATGGATGCTTCCCAATGACAAACCATTCTAGTCACTTCATCTACACAGGTTCATTCTTTGTTAGAATACGAGTTCCATAAATTGCTATGTTGGGCAAGCGACTGCATTATGTCGCTTTGAATTGAGTGAAGTGCCTAACCAAATGAGAAAAATGAAAGGTCATTTGTACCCATGTGCACATGAGCTATCTCCGAACTGGCTTATAGACAAGACTTTCAATTACAATGGTATTGAGAAAGATTCTCATTTTTAAGACTAATGGCACAATTATTATCTTTCCACATTTTCCTCAAGTTAAAAACAAGAAGGATTGCCAAAGCCCTGTTGTACTATAGAGCAAAGGCACTACACAGAAAAGAGAAAATAGCTTCAGTAGCAAGAGAAATTCAATGACCACATCAGGTTTCTTTATGACTGGAACTTTGTGAACTTCATCACTTGCAAATTGTTGTTTGTTGTCACTATGACACCCTAGCTTTTTAGTTTAGAATGGTTTCAAGTCATCACTATCGACCAGGCATAGTAATCTATGCAGGAAAGGATTCCACTTAAAATATAAACAGCCATGAAAAGTACAGTGCAGTAGCCTAATCTTTCTCTTATCTCTTGACTGAATACTCCAGAAAAGGCAAAATTTTTCTTGATAAACTTTCTTTGTTCCCATACTGCTTCCTAAAACTCAAAGACACTGGAATGATGATTGATTATGACATATTATATACCTCATATATAGAATCCTCTCATCTGATTGGTTAAAAAGGGAGTCATGAAAATAGCTGTGCCCCATTGTTGATCAAAACGACGTCATGATATACTGTGCCTGGGGCACAGTTGATTAACTGTGCCCTGTAACATGTTAAATAGGTTTGGAGACAGTCGCAACCCCGTACACATAGATCGCTCATATGTACGCACCAATGATACGGCCGCTGCGCATTCGATCAGCTTGCTGTAAAAGAGACTAGCGGTCACTGTGCCCTGTAAAATAGGTTTGGAGACAGTCGCAACCCTGCACACTGTACACATAGATGATCACTCTATGTACGCACCAATGATACGACCGCACCAACAATACGACCACGCCGGCGCTCTGTCGATCAGCATTGATTACGAGTGCTGTAAAAGAGACTAGAATCTACATTTTCGGTATATAAAACGAATAATGACTGCTTGATATTCGGGGCACAGTTAAAATTATGTAGGCCCTCGGTGATGTGAAAACCATAACCATGCCCTCAGCTTCGCTTCAGGCATAGTTACGGTTTTCACATCACCTTGGGCCCATAATTTTAACTGTGCCCCTCATAGCAGTCATTATTTGTATAACAAGAACTTCCAACCTTTCTGACTGAAAAAAAAGTAATGATTTGGCTTCTGCATAACTCTCCAGTGCAAGAGTAAATTGAGGGACATAAGGACTACATCTGTGGTGATATGTGCAATAGAAATGTGTTTTGTTTGTTGTTGTTTATTAGTAGCATTATTATTTTTTCATCTGATGAAGCCAGATTTAACAAGATGGCTTGTTACCAAATTGCTATTACTGTACTGCCCTGTAGTTGGTTTAGAAATTTGTTTCACAAAAATGTGCGCATATATTATGAAATGATAATACAAGCCACTTCGGAATTAAATTCCTGATGTAAGATGGCTGGTGCAGGAACATTTGTAATCAAACGTTGTTACTATGGCCAATTAAAGTGTTGGGCTGCTTATACAAGACTAGGAAGGGAACATTCACAGAATATTGATAGGAATCTAATCAGTACATATAAAAGGCAATAATATCTGCAAGAGACTAACTGACAAACTCAATCAAGGTTATTCTGACGTAAGTATAAAATGTCAAGATATACTCAGGGGGGACTGTAAAGATAAATTCAATAGCTCCCTCTATTGAAATGCCAGCACTACCCTGTGCTATGCTGAGAATGTACAGAGTGCTGCTGTTTATGTGAAGGGGCCACCAGGGTATGCAGGGGGCTCCTGTGACTTTTCCCCCTCTCCCGTGGCAGCGGTCACTGTGGTGGTGGTGGTGACAGTGGTGGTGGTGGCTGCAGTGGCCCCGCCCCCATCCCGCAGGCTGTCCAGTCCACCCATGGCCATGAACTGGCGGAAGTTGAGGAAGGTGTGGACGCCGTACAAAACAAAGAGACCCCAGCCGCAGATCTGCAAGAAAAGGACAAAGCAATAGATATAAAAGATGATTGAAGGCAAGAAAAAAAAGTCCAATACAGGCAAATAGAATGAAACAGTTGGGACCGCAAGAATTGTTTTTTGTTTTTTGTTTTTTGTTATAACAATATCTTGTTACAGCGGATAAAGTAAGTAAGGAAAATAATGACAGTTTTACTGGACATATCCTTCGTTCAAATAAAATTTTGTTGTATTTGTGTTTGTCATAATAGGGTTTGATGTACTCAATTAGAAACAGTGGTATCACAAGGTATTATTCACAAGAAGCAGTAACAGTATTAATAAGGTAAGACAGGAAGCAGTAACATAATGAATACCATAATGACATTGTTTCTGCTAGTCCGACTACTGCTCTAGTAATGATCATAAACTCAAAGAGTTGACAATGTTGACAAAAAAAATCTTCAGAATCCATGCCATCATGAACTCATTACATTATGAGACGAGGTATAAGCAGCAGGATCCACACTGCACGGTAATCTACATTGTATACCTCACAGAGAAAGAGATCTGTTTCATATAAAAAACGGTTTTACCCAACTACCAGTCTCATGTATCAGTTAAAACTTGACATGCAACAAGGAAGTCAGAATTGTTTACATACATGTCAGTGAGCCATTTAATGTGGTGATGAGTGCAAAACCCCATCCTACTGTATTGCTCCAAAACATGACACAAATGTGGCCTAGTATGCAAGTGACCACAAAGAATATGAAGTCATTGAATATATATCTCTCCTTGAGGCATGTTCTCTTTTCATTATAGTTTTCTCAGGGATAATTTATTTAGTCCATAACCTCCCCACACTCTACCCTTTCAACAAATGTGACAAAACTGCACCCATTACTTTTTGAGCAATATGATAGAGAAAATTCAATACTATTAAAGTATATATTTTCGTGTGGCTACAAAATGTAATTTTTTGCGCTCGGCCGGGTAAGAAGAGTTTCGCAGATTTTTTAAGGACAAGTTCCCCCTTCATATACATGTGGATTGAGTGAATAGTAGAACACATCAGTGAAAGTTTGGGGTGAATCGGACATTCCGTTCAAAAGTTATGAATTTTTAAAGTATCTGCACAGTCACTGCTGGATGAGAAGACGACTACAGAGTATGATGTCACATGCGTACAATATAAGGAAAATATAAAGAGAATTTCACAAAATTTTACTTTTTGAAAAAAGTGCACTTTTCCTCAACTCGTCCCTGATATATGTTAACCCTAAAGGGGCCGAGCTTTTTTGGCTATGCTCAGACCGGGGGGGGCGGATTAGATCTCGGCCATCGGTGGTGCGATCGCGATGAAATTTTGCATGCGTGAGACCCGCGTCATAATCTACAAGATTGTGTTATAAGATTTTTTGAAACAATCAATTTCTAATTCTAATTAATTAATTATGCAAATTAAGCTCAAGGTGATATTTTAGCTTAATTAAAAGCATTGAGAGTCTAATTTTTGATCTGTAAATCTGTTTTAGCATATTCAACAATTGTACATCACAAAAACTTCCAAAACTCATTTCAATTCTTATGTATTTTATTGTTTTCAGAATTTCTTATGTATTTTCTTGTTTTTCAACTTTTGTTTTTTCTTTTTTTTTTCATTGGAAATTGTCACTGACCACTTTTCTACCATAATAAGCACAAAATTAATCAATGAAAGTGATTAATTGTAAAAATAATCAGGTTTTTATGCCTTTCGTGACAGAGCACTGTTTTCCATAGGAAATGTACACAAAATCACAAAATTGTGCCCGTTTTGGAGCGACATTCCGTTACAAAAATGGGCGTGGCTTCGCAAAAGTATGTGCGGACGTTGCAAATTTGGTCTCAAAAGTTGCGCGAGACTTGAACGAAGAAAGTCAAGAAGCCTCGCGATGAGGCCTTCTCGCGTTACAGAATTATAGCGCGAAACGTCGAGGGGGGGCGGATTCCGCCCCCCCCCCCCCCCGCCATTTTAGGGTTAAGGGTAATATTATTCCCCCTTGCCTTCTATTATGCAAGAAATGTGAAAATATCTTGAATTTTCTTTATATTTTCTTTATATCGTTGAACACATATGACATCACCAGCTGTAGTAGTCTTCTCATCCAGCAGTGACTAAGCAGAAACTTCAAAAATTCATAACTTTTAAATGGATTGTCCGATTTTCTTCAAACTGTTGCTGATGTGTTCTACTAATATTGCTGCATTCACTCAATCCACATGTCTATGAAGGTGAACTTGTCCTCTAATTCCGCAGAATCAAGACATCAATTACTGGAACATATGGCAAGCAAAAATATCTGCATGCTTTTATTTTTGCACTAGTTTCTGGTCGCGCAAAATGCGCAAAAATTTCCACTTTTACAGTAGACCGAGTTTACAGTTAAAATCTGAGCATGTTCAAGGGGAAAAAAAGAAGTAATTGCACACCTTCCCGTGTAACTGAGACATTAGAAAAATCTGAAGAGGTCTTCATGAAAACTACATTACAAATTCAAGAATGACCCCAGTGCATTTCAGAATTTATGAGTAAATGTGTATTCTCTCCAAGCAAAACAAAAAGCCATCCAAGCGCTTTATACATTACATACATTACTGGCTTCTGCTTGGCTGTTTTCAACAGCTCTTGTTAAATATTAATCTATGTTTTGTAGAGTCTATGGTTGTAGAGATCAGTGCAGATATTTGCAAACTGTAAGCTGGCGTGGCTTTTGACTTACTGTATACGCCATATATTTCGCGAGTCTAAAATTTCGCGAATCGGGAATTCCCGACGATTTCGCGAGTGGTTAAATTCGCGAGCATGGAGTCCGGTACTGAATGGAGAAAATGTAAACGCGTATGTAACACTTACATCCGGATCAGAGCCAATATTTTCGCGTGTCTTTGATTTCGCAAATAGCACCCAAGTTGCGAAATTCGTGAAAATAAAAACCTCGCGAAATATTCGGCGTATACAGTATTAGCTTATACCACTTACCTTGCCACTAAACTGGACTAGCCTAAGGTCTATTATATTTTGAAGGCAACTTAAAGAGTCAATGCATGAGAAGCAAGATGTTGGTATCTACTCAGATTTCTGTCATGTGTCACCCTCTTAGGAGCCTACAGAATGTCTCTCAAATACTTATCACATTATCGCATAATGGGGAAAAACCTGACTGGCTGATGAGCCCATAACATAGTGCTTCCAGCAATATATCAATAAAAAGCAATATAATGAAATAAATGATGCAGACTTACTCTTGCAACATGTATCTAGGTAATGGCTTTCCTTTCAGTTTATCCATAAGAATTTTACAATGGAAACACCATGATGAATGTTGAATTCTATATGCATGCTCATGATTGTACATGAACAACTGAAAGTAAATGTCCTGCCTTTGCTTTCTGTGGGAGGGGATTTTTTTTATTTTTATTTTATTTTATTTTTTTAATACTGGTACAGTGGCTCTTTAGCCTTGTAATATTCCCATCACACAAAGATATGTTTAAAACACGAAATGCTCTATTTCAAATGCATCAAACCCCACAATCCACCACTGGATTCTTGCAAGAAGGAAGAAATGTGGGAAGGGCCTTTGTCACGAGTCATCAGATTACATCTGAAGTTTGAAACACACACACACAAACAAACAAAAACATAAAACTGCGAGGTATAACAGGTGCACTTACACATCCAAACACCAGCTTCCCATGCTCAGAGTAAAAGTATCCCGAAAGCTGGCCAGATCGCACACTGATCAGCACGGCGGCAATGAAGTGCAGTACACACCAGGCAGCGTTGTTGATCAACTCCTGGATGAGGAAGCGGGGGAAGCAAGCATCAAACAAATATGGCAGAGTAATGTCAGAGTTGCTATCATCCCCGTACCAGTGGTCCTAGTTTTTCATCATAAGAGCACTCACTGGTAAATGATATTACCGGGTCTAGGGCAGTAACCCCCTGGGCAATTACCCCAGACCCTTCCCTTGACCCTAACCCTAAGCCCAATCCTGAATCTAATCCTAACCCTAACCAAAACTAACCCTAAACCTAACCCTAACCCTAATCTTTACTCTAACCTTTTCATTAACCAGAATTTAGCCGGGAAGTAATTGCCCTGATATGGATATTACTCTCAATATTGGTGGTAGGATATAATCAAATTATCTTTATCACTATTGTATGTAGAGGTAATTATTACTGCAGGTGACTCCCGCCACAACAAAGTTCTTGCGACCAGCAATTTTCTTTTGCTATGTCAAAATTTCAGTGTAACCAATCAGAATGTCTACTTTGTAATGAGTGCCCTGTACTATTATTATCATTATTATTATCATCACTGCTTTTATTTTTCTTTGGATATGCTGTATCTTTAAAATGTAATACTGGAAATCCAATCCATGGACGTGCAGCATAACAGAGGCAATGTCATACAAAGATTTGCTATACATTAATGAATGAGTCACATAATGTTATTATACAATTGTAGGTGCTGTTATCATTATTATCATTATGGTTATAAACTATTTCAACTATTATCATCGGCATCACTTCAACAACATCTTCATTTATGAACCATCGTGGGGTCATAAACTGGGCCTCATTTCAGCAAAACTATGTTCTGCTCACCAAGATAGTTTTCAAAGCTTACAATAAAACAAGAAAACCAAAAACAATATCAGAAGGGTGAA
Organism: Diadema setosum; assembly: GCF_964275005.1. Classification (NCBI taxonomy): domain Eukaryota; kingdom Metazoa; phylum Echinodermata; class Echinoidea; order Diadematoida; family Diadematidae; genus Diadema; species Diadema setosum. The sequence continues at coordinate 1,918,715 of NC_092693.1, read as the reverse complement.
AATATGCACACAATATGCACCAGACTGTAAAGTAAACATGACAGCCTTCAAAATCATTCAAATTTTATAACCCACATAGGAACAGCACAAGACTTACAGTCAGGACCCAGTTGATGACGGTCACTCGTTGGGTCAGCGCAGTCACAAAGAGGACGTAGAGGATGACAGTGAAGACCCAGGCCGTCACTCCAACAAAAATGATCCAGCCTTTCCCGCTGAAGGGCCAGTAGTAGCTGGCAATGACTACCCAGTAGAGGAAGCCAACAACCTGGCATTGATAAATCCATAATTTGATAGTCAATAGATATAAATTACAAAAATCAAATGACATGTACCATCAGGTATACTGATGTTGCCTTAACTTCTGCAGTTCATAATATGAAGAGATTGATCAAAAAACAGGTGAAGCTCCATTTTTAAACATTTCAAAGTCCACTATCAGATGTAGAGGAAAAGAAAACCTTTCCAATGATACCTCATTTGTTGGATAACAGGAAATATTTTTGAAATTACGATTAGAAATATCCCATATTTTATCATTTCTTTTCCTGTGTTTTAGCAGGTTTACATGCAAATGTCCCAAATTGACAAGAATGGAGTTACCTTATTTTGCAATCAAATGCTTCATATGTAGATTACATATAATAAAATATTAATTCATTAATATCTGATTTATCACGCGAACAATGGCAAGATGTGACTTCGGTCAATGACGCGAATCTATCTTACGAAATGTTTTTGCATAAATTTCTTTATTATTATAATAATCGTATTCCCTTAGTTAATAAGAACAATCGCGCAAAAATAAAACAACCATGGATTACCAAAGGGCTAATGCGTTCTATACTCACCCGTAATCGCTTATATAAAATGTCCTTACGTAAACCAACACCACAGAACAAAGCAAAATACAGAACATATCGAAATACATTAACCACATTAATTCGGGCATCTCGAAAGCGATATTATTCAGACATATTAGAATTAAATAAGGACAGTAAAACCAAACTGTGGCGAACTATCAATGACCTTATTAAGAATAAAAACAAAGAACTCCCGACCGTTATTTCCGAAAATGACCAAGATGTTAACGACCCTGAAATCATTGCAAATTGTTTTAATAAGTTCTTTACCAACATAGGCCCCAATCTCGCCTCAACAATACTTCCAAACGCTGGAAATTTTACAGATTACCTTCCTGAAAGTAATAATAATTCTTTATTTTTTACTCCCACGAATGAAAATGAAATATTGAATATTGTTCGATCTTTTAAGTCGAGTAGATCTTGTGGCCACGATGGATTAAGTATGCACTTACTAAAACAAATAATACATTTTTTAGTAACCCCCATAGTACATATCTGTAACTTATCATTATCTACTGGGATCTTCCCAAATTCTTTAAAGATTGCGAAAGTAATCCCTATTCACAAAAAAGATGATGCGTCCCAAATAAAGAATTATCGTCCAATTTCATTATTGCCCGTCATTTCCAAAATCCTTGAAAAGATTGCACATGAACGTTTGTATAAGTTTCTGGTTGATAACCACATTTTAAATCCTAACCAATTTGGTTTTCGAAAAGGTTTTTCTACAGATTTTGCAATCATTCAAACTTGTGACAAAATTATCGATTCTATTGCGAACAAACAGCACGTGATAGGAGTTTTTATGGACCTGAGCAAGGCCTTTGATACAATAGACCATGGAATTTTATTAAAAAAGCTACATAATTATGGCATAAGAGGAATAGTTCTTTCCTGGTTCCGAGATTATTTATCCCAACGTCAGCAATACGTAGCATTTCATTCAAGTACCTCGTTTAAGTCATATATTACTTGCGGTGTACCACAGGGATCCATTTTAGGACCTCTACTTTTTCTTATATATATTAACGATATTATAAATTCCTCAACCCTTCTCACCTATGTATTATTCGCGGACGATACCAGTGTCTTCTACTCTCACAACTGTTTAAACACACTAGTGGATATACTTAATTCTGAGCTTGCAAAAATTTCTACATGGTTTAAATGCAATAAATTATCACTAAATATAGATAAAACGTGTTTCATAAACTTCAATACTTCACATTTGCAACCGATAATGCCTAATAACATTATTATTGATGGTATGCCCATTATTGGAAAAAAATCAACCAAGTTCTTAGGGGTAACCCTTGACTCCAACTTAAATTGGAATAACCACATTGATAATATAACCACATTAATATCTAAAGTCATTGGAATATTTCGGAGATTAAAATATTTTGTAACGGAAAAAGTACTCACTATGTTATACAATGCATTAATCTTACCGTATATTAATTATTGTAATGTTGTCTGGGGAAACTGTAATAAAACCAAAGTAAATGTTATTTTTCTTTTACAGAAAAAGGCAATAAGAATATGTACTAACTCACATTATTTAGAACATACTGATCCATTATTCCGTAGACTAAAAGTTCTTAAAGTTGACGATATACACAAATTTCAAACAGCAATATTTATGTTCAAATACACGCAAAATCTACTCCCACTCTTCCACAACGCATTTTCCCTTAACAGGGATGTCCATGCTTACCCCACGCGCCATCGTAATGATTTCCATTTGAATAACCCTAAACTCCTATTAGCTCAAAAATCAATTCGGCATAACGGGCCTGATATTTGGAATTCACTCCCTCTCCACATAAAACAGTGCACATCTCTCTATTCCTTTAAGGCAAATACAAAGAAATATTTCTTGGCACAATATCATACGGTACAGTAATCATTAAACATGTACCTCTTATACTCAACAACAAGGCAATATTTTGGTCCACCCCCTCTTCCCTTTCTTTTACTTTGCTGATTGACCCTTCGCCCATATTATAACATATTCAATCATTTTCTTAGAAGTGCTGACCATCAACACTTTCGCGCTTCATCACCTGCACACGCACTCACAGGCACCACTCCTGTTTACCAAGTAATTGTATAAAACTGGATTTACACGCATTTTAACATGGCCCATCCGTATTAGTGTTCAAGCACTACAATAAAAAATGGTAATTTAACTCTGGCTGTCCGTCTGTTCAAGCACGGCTTATAACGGCGGCCCTCTGCATTATATGTATATATTATATATTGTACTGTGAATCAAGTCATTATTGGCCATATAAACATGTTGTATGTTATTTCACGTTTCATTTGTCTTTATATACAAAATATGACTTACTATGTAATATGTCAATAATTTTCAGAATTGTATTTGTGTAATTGAACCTGCCTTTGTTATTTTTGTATTCTGAAAGAAAATATGAAATGCAGAAAATAAAATCTTTTCAAACAATTTCAAACAATTTCATATTTCATTAATTTCCGTAACTACTGTATTGTGGATTCAATGTTGGATTCAATACTTGGTACAAAACAGCTGGATGTAGATAAGAGACTGATTGGGGGGGGGGGGGGAGGGGGTACCCTGAAGAGACCCAGAGGTCTAGGGCTCACCAGAGCAGTGCACTTTGCTCTCGTGGCATTTCAAAATCCAGCTCCCATTTTTCCAGAAGAAGATGAAAATGTCATAATTATAGAAGAACACAAATTGAATGAGTCGGTTCGAACTTTTCATTCAATTTACATGATTCTGACCAAGCGTGTAATTTCCAAAGTACTTCAAATATTTTGTTAATGCTGCATAATCTGCTTAAACAGTCCAAATAATACCCAGTCCTCCTAATACACCAGGCATGTAATTATAATGCATTTTTTATGCAGTTTTGTGCTCGAATATGACATTTACAGAACAAATGCATGAGCGATTCCATTTTTATTGCACGAAACATGCAGGTATTATGCATGCTACTAGAGACTCGTGATACACAGCAAGATAAAGGGCAGTTCCACATGTAGGACTTTGTTTGCACTTATCTGGAGCAGCCATTGATAAGCTTAGTATTTATGACCATTTCTCCAAGGAGGCAAAGTCAGGTTGCCATGGAGACTGTTCTTTGAGGACACAATATACACGAATACATGAATCCATTGCGTACAGTTAGCATGACACAATCCTCTTCACACACCCAAGGATTAGAAGAAAAAAGAAAGAAAGAAAAAGAGCAATATAAGAGGCAAGCAGAACATGAAATAAACGACATGAAAACCCTTTATTTCCATTAAGTGGATATGATGTGACTTACATATCATTAATTTTGCTGGTACTGACATAATCTATCCACCTACACTTTGTATTCTGACTTCCAGATAGGGGAAATTAAAACAAAGAAAGTATGCTTGTACATGGTACACTGTAGATGTTTGTAGTCGAAAGATCTGATGTCAGATGGGTTAAACTAGTTTGGCATTTTCTTTGCAAGAACTTTCTGCATGTTGGAAGCGGTCTTCATGAATCTAGGTCTACACAACTGGCTGTCAGTTATCTCCCCATTTAATATGTGAACATGGCCTTATCAGACATCAGCAAATTAACTGCACGCTAGGATGCAAATAGTAATATTTGCCATGAAGATAATCATCCTTTAAAACTTGAGGGTGGCACATACATTAACGAACAAAACTGCACTGGCAATAACTGGTCTAAAATGAGATGTAGTACAGACCTAAAACATCAAGCTATTGAGCAACAATCACAGGCTATTTATTACCTGTGCTTCCAGTCTAATAACAGCTCAAGCTAAATCACACAGTGGCATCGCTGAACATTGCTTTTTTAGGTTTTCTTGATCTGGAAGTATGGGTAACTCTGCTGATCTCAATAAAACAGAAAGTAAAACAGAAAGTTCTTAACTGGCAATTCCATAGGGCTATTGTATGTCATAAAGACCTGAAAGTAGACATTTTGATTGCTAGTGGCACTTCAAAACTGCCTTTATATGAAATCTAGGCTTTATATGAAATCTAGGCTTTGTAGTCATACCTTTCTCACAACAAAATCATGAATGAAACTCAAGATAAATGCATAGAGAGTATCCACCTAAGGCAGTAGTTATTCTTTACACAACTCTCAAAATACTGGGTTAATAAACTGTATCAAAAGTTGAGGAGTAAATCTTTGCACAGGGTTAGACGAAAACTACAAATGTAAATGCTTTCTAATGCAGGATAGCAAGAATGTCTTGGCAGGTACAAATGATGTATCTGTACTTCTTGCCTTTTAATTTCACCAACAAGAGTACTTTCTTTTTAGTCCACAGGCACATTAACGACGACAGTGAAACTTATGGCTTAAAATTGTGGCAAGGTGAGAATCACACAGCAAATGTACAGTATTATGTACCAACAGCCCTCCCCAATATTGCAGGAAAACAACACACTGGCAAGCAAATATCCTGTCACAATCTGCAGAGAAAACCTAAAGAAATTCAGAAACCTTGACCGAATGTTACTTAAAGGACAAATTCGCCTTTATAGACATTTTGGTTTTGTGAATACAGCAATAGTAGTAGAACACATCAGTGAAAGTTTGAGGAAAATCATACAATCTGTTCAAAAGTTATGAATTTTTGAAGTTTCTGCTCAGTCATGGCTGGATGAGAAGACAACTATAGCTTGTGATGTCACATGTGTACAACGATATAAAGACCGCATAAAGAAAATTCAACACATTTTCACTTTTCTTGCAGATCAAAAGAACACTCAACTCTTTTTCAGAAAGAATGGGGAATTTTATTACCCTTAAAGGACAAGTTCACCTTCATTAATATAAGGATTGAGAGAATGTAGCAATATTAGTAGAATACATCATTGAAAGTCTGAGGAAAATCGGACAATCTGTTCAAAAGTTATGAATTTTTGAAGTTTTTGTGCAGACACTGCTGGATGAGAAGACTACTGCAGTGTATGATGCCACATGCATACAACAATATAAGGAAACTATAAAGAGAATTTCCCAAATTTCATCTTATGAAAAAAGTACACATTCAATTGACTCGTTACTGACATATGTTATGGGTAATATTATTCCCATTGCCTTTACAAAGAGGCAAGTCAAGTGCTCTTTTATTATGCAAAAAAAGTGAAAATATGTTGAATTTTTTTCTTTACATTTTCTTTATACTGTTGTACTCATATGACATCACGAGCCTTAGTAGTCTCCTCATCCAGCGGTTCCAACACAAAAATTTTGAAAATTCATAACTTTTGCATTGATTGTCCAATTTTCCTAAAACTTTCACTGATGTGTTCTACTAATATAGCTGCATTCTCTCAATCCTTATGTGTTTATGAAGGTGAACTTGCCCTGTAACATATGTCAGTAACAAGTCAAAGAAATGTGCACTTTATTCAAAAAGTACAGTTTTGTGAAATTCTATTTCTATTTTCCATATATTGTTGTATGCATGTGACATCATACACTGTGGTAGTCTTCTCATCCAGCAGTGACTGCACAGATACTTAAAAAAATTAATAACTTTTTGAACGGATTGTGTTTTACTAATATTGTTGCATTCACTCAATCCAAGTGTATATGAAGGTGAACTTGTCCTTTAAGAGATGTGCCTGAGAGGCCAGCACATGTTCGCTTGGACCAATACCAGCCATGTGACACAGGAACCCAACCTTGAGAGTCTCGGCTGAAAATATCTGATGCTACATGTACACTCATACATGTAGGTATACCTTTCTACAGGTTTTACAAATACAATCATGTGAACAAGTCCTAAAAAAGGCAAGAAGACATTTTGAACCAATTTTGAAGACATAGACATGTGACCGTGCATCACAAAACGAACAAAAAGTCGCACCCCCTGATTTAAGTGAGGACTCAAATAGGTGAAATGGTTCAACCACGTCAATCTTGAGATTTTCAAATTTTCTGAAAGAGCTATCCTTCTTCTACATTATTCTTCAGTTTGTGATCTTAACATGAATTGGAAAGAGTGTTTTTAGCAGTTTTTCTACAACCCGTCTATGGGGTAGAGTAGAATGATCAGGTATGTCTTAGAGGTCACTTTTCATTTCTTGAAATCCTTTGCACACTCTTCATTTTCAAGTCTAATAACTTTTGAAAGGATGACGCTCCCCCTTTGGAAGTTGGCATTAATCATGGGCAGAATGTGTTAAAAGAACATGCTCAATTTCAACTTAATCTGATAATCCCTTCACTGTTGTTGCTCCGGTGGTTTACATCCTGTGTTCTGTCCCTTTCATGGCACAGCTAGCACGGCTTGGTAAAGATTAAGTGCTTGAATAGACCATGTACTTCAGAGCCTCTTTTCTCAGTTCACACTTTTCCGGAGTGTGTGCTTTCTTTCCAGTATTTGGGTAGGTTAGGGGAGTTCATTTGAATTGAGCTATACATCACTTTTAAGTGTAGATTCTGCTCTTTCAGAATCTGCCCTTAACTAAAAATTCGTGTCTTGTGACTTTTTGTTGGTTTTGTGATGAAGGGTCACATATCTGCTCTTCTTCCAGCTCCACACTTGTTCTCTTTTCAATACCTAAAGAGTGCAGTTTTGCATTTGGACATGGCTAAAGAAGAAGGAAATAAGAAAACAAGAAAACAAATCTAATAAAGAGGGGAAAGGGGGTATATGGAGCTGCTCACAAAAGCTGCACATAATAATTCAAAAGCAGAACCATCATTTGAACCAAATTACTTGACATGTCAAACATATGTCAAACATATGACATGTCAATGACGATATGATACCTGGTCTGTTCTATCTCTACTAAGTTACATGTAAATCCACCCCCCCCCCCCACACACACACACACACATACACACTACTAACATTTATTTCATATTATTATTATTATTATTTTTATTTTTTTTATTTATTTTTTTTTTATCATGCCCAAGAATTCAAATTGGTCTGGCCCATGACTAGTACACACTTGTAAGTACAGTCAAACTCGGATACCTCGAAGTCGTCGGGACTGAAGAAATTGGTTCGAGGTACGCGAATTTCGAGGTACGCGTACGTCGAATTTTCTTCGACTTATCCGATTTTTGTCGATGTTCAACATGGTATCTGTTACAGTGCCTACCGATTGTTTGTATGCTTGTCAATTGGATTTGAATCGACTTTAACATGAATGAATTGAATGAAAATCGATGTTCTTCTTTCATCAGTGTTTTCTGGTGGACAATTAAATGACTTATCACGTCACCATAAAAACAAAAAGAAAATACCGGTACGTAATCGAGTGCAAGACAGGGTTGCAGAACATGCGTGCTGAATGTACATTGTCGCGTCGGCGTAGGTACCCCCTCGATCACTATTCGTATTTCCTCCTTTTCTCTCTCTAAGTCATCATCTCTTACACAATATCCAACACATAAATCACAGTCTTAGCTTTGCAAACTATTAAAATTTCGCACAACTATGGGTGTACATGTAGCTCACCAAGACTGTTTAGAGCTACAGGGAGCGACGGCAATGTCGCACCGCTACGCACCGGTCTTCCATGTGTCTATACCAGCAGCACTCACAGTCAGCAGACGATACCGTTAATCATTTCCAAATGTAAAAGCAACGATCTGTTATTTATTTTAGTATCATACGGAGCAAAATATTACTGTTATTCATTTCTAAATTTCCAAGCAAATACCGGTACCCGACATTCGTTTTACTATCATACGGAGCCCAATATTACTGCTGTCCACTTCCAAAAGTGAAATGAATTATCTGACAATCATTTTATCATCGAATGGAGCTGAATGTTACTGTTTTTCATTGTTGAACGTCAAGGCAGACATCAGACATTTATTTTACCATCAAACGCAGCTGAATTCTAGTGTTATTAATTTCGAAATGTATAATAGCAAATATCCGACATTTATTTTAGCATCGTATGGAGCAGAATGTTACTGCTATTCACTTCCAAATGTAAAAGCAATCATGATTGTGATATTTATTTTGGAATCTTCCGGAGCCGAATGTTCTTGCTATTTACTTTCGAAAGTAAAAGCGAACATCCGACATTTATTTAATCATCGTAAGGAGTTGAATGTTAATATTATTCATTTCCGAACGTAAAGGGATCATTCGACATTCATTTTAGCCTATTCCGGAGCTCAATGTTATCGCTATGTACTTTCGAACGTAAAAGCAAACATCCGGCATTCATATTATCATCGTACGGAGTGGAATATTATTATTTATTTCCGAACGTCAAAGCAAACATTCGAAATTTATTTCAGCATCTTCCGGAGCCGAATGTTATTGCTATTTACTTTCGAATATAAAAGCAAACATCATACGGAGTTGAATACTATTGTTATTCATTTCCGAACGTCTAAGGGATCGATCAACATTTATTTTTGTATCTTTCGGAGCCGAATGTTATCCTTGTTTATTTCCAAACGCAAAATCAAATATCTGACATTAATCTGAGCACCGTACAGAGCTGAATCTTACCGTTATTCATTTCCAAAAATATAAGCAAACATCCGACATTTATTTTAGTATCGTATGGAGTCGAATATTACTGTTATTCATTTCCAAAATCAAAAGCAATCATCTGACATTCATTGTAGCAACTTTCGGGGCCGATTGTTACCGCTGTTCATCTCCAAAAGTAAAGGCAAACATCCGACTTTTTTTGGTGGCCCGACGTGCGTTTTGGTGGCCCCGGGCCACTGTAAGTGTCGAGCCCTGAATAAGTGCAGCACAGTACATGAAGGATGGGCTACTTTAGTAGTGAGTAATATTGCAAGATCAAATTCCGGCTATGGCTTCTGAGGACAGTGCTATTACTGTAATCATAAACATTTACCGAAGAGGATTGTTCGCATTAAAAAAAAAAGCGAAACAATCTTACGGGGCCTTGACGATTGTGCCAGAAAAGAAAAGAAAAAAAAAAATACCGAAAACTCAAAAAAGATTCAAGTCAAAACAGGGGTAAAATACATGATGATTTTTTTTTTTTTGTCTGAAAATCGTAAAGCGTATTATTCCGTTACTTCAAAATTTATCAGAATAAACTGTTGTTAAATCATATCTATGCTAAATGCTAGGCCTATACTTCCAGATCATATACCACACTATTTTCATAATCGCATTGCTGGAAAAAAAATATTCAGAGCTTGCGTTCTCGGGGGAGAAATAATGAAACAAACTTCGTGAAAGGAAAAAAAAGTTATACAAAAAAAAACGCACTAGCTGGAGATTGATGTTTGGACAGTGGACCGTGATTAATGCCAAAGTTATAACTGTCAACACCTAATTAAAGCAGGTGCGCCACGACGGTTAAGAAATGTACGCGCACGGCATGACTATCACGATCGCAAATCAAAACAGAGTGGTCAAAGAAAGATGATGGGCAGAGCGTAGTGCTATTGGAAGCACTCCATTTGCACGGCTGCTATATGCATACCGTGTACGTGTGTAGGTACAGTAGGTGTTGGGGATTTTCCTTGTCAGCTGTGTACCGGGTATTTCTTTGAGCGCACGATCGTTCTGGGGGCTCAGAATATTTACAATCGAGTTTGAAAAGATTTGTGACATGTCTTTGCTGTCCACACGCGCTTCATCGGAAATGCTGAGTGATGTTTGCAATTTCAATTCGAGCAACATGCTGGGAAAAACAATAAGTTAATTAAGATCGGGACAGGGGATTTCCCTTCGAGGTAAACGAACTTCGAGTTAGTTTTTTCGAGCTACGCGAATTTTAACACACGAAAACTCCATAGGAACAATCGGGACTTTCATTTTGCCTCCGAGGTAAGCGATATTCGGCTTATCCGAGTTCGAGGTATCCGAGTTTAACTGTATACTGATAATGTACCCTCACATTAACATACTTGAGTAGTCTTAAAGTTTCAGGGCAGTCTTACCATTTGAATATACAGTGATTGCTGGGCTTGGTACATTTGGCCTTTTGTGTATGTGTGGTTTGCTCTCCTAAACCTGATGAAGCTTCTGAAGACATACAGATTCTACTTGAAATCTGATATACCAGCGATCAATACACATTGTATTGTAGGCCTACAAGATGAAACTATCCATTAGAGTTTCTCCTTTTTGATGCACTACGAAACCAGAAATATTAGCAGCAGAGGGGGAAACATTGGCAAAGTGGAGGTGATCGATCTTTTTTGTGGCATTTAACTTCCGTGAATGAGTGACTGACATTCAATGTACAGTAGACCTCGCTTAAGTCGACATCGCATAAGTCGACAACTCGCATAAGTCGACACGATAAAAAGTCCTGATTTTTGCCTTTGTTATTCCATGAAAATTTCTTCGTCTTTGTCGACATTTATAAGTCAACAACTCGCGTAAGTCGACCTGATTTTTGAGTGCCAACTGAGCTAATATACGTGTTAATTCCCTCGTCTAAGTCGACATAATTTTTTCGCTCAAAAGCTTATCGCCATTCTCTGAAAAAAGAATTGTTTTCTCGCTCCGATTCGCAGCATTTCTACTCGGTAATTCGCTAGTGTACGGCGCGGTAGCGTTCGCGCCATGCGTCCATTGTCTTATACGCCAGAATAGAATGGGCATACACTCATTTACTAGTACATTTGAGAATGTGGTACCCAAAGTAGTTCACTCTCCCCCCCCCCCTTCTCCTTCTCATTATTCTCAAAACGCACAAATTTTGTAAACCTATAGGTCCTAGTAGGGAATCATTATCAGAATATAAAATAGGTGTTTCCGTTTATCCGAATATTCTTACGTTGATTATTCCAAAGCGGTAATAGAAATCTGAATTTAGAAATCTGAATTTAGAAAATTAATCAAAAATCAAATGCAGGTGTATCAAATTTCGTGCAACATTCACATAAATGCAAGTGCGTTGCTGAAAAGGCTTGCATTTGATAATCGTAAAGATGAAACTAGAAAATAGTTGTACGAACCTGAAACTCAATTGCGTTTAAACGCAACTCTGAAAATCAAATGAAGTCCATCAAATCACGCGCAACGCTGTATTCAAACGCAAGAGCGTTGCAGAGAAGACTTGTGGTTTTCGTAAAAAACTAGAAACTGCGTCTAAAAGCTTCTCTTAACATCTACGGAGATGCGTTATTGTTGAAAAGTCTTGCATTATTTTTTTATTTTGTACGCAAAATCAAAAATTAAACGCAACTCTGAAAATCAAATACAATTGCAAGTCCATCATATCACAAAGAACGCTGAAAAGACTTGCGTTTGATAATCATACGAAACTAGAAAATTTTAGGGAACTTTTTTTTAAAACTCAATTGCGTTTAAACGCGATTCTAAAAATCAAATGCAAGTCCATCAAATCACACTCAATGCTGTGTTTAAACGCAAGAGCGTTGCAGAGAAGACTTGCAGTTTTTGTACGAAACTATAAGAAACTGCGTTTAAACGCATCTCTAAACATCTACGGAAGTGCGTTATTGTTGAAGACTTGCATCATTTTTTATTTCGTACGCAAAATCAAAGGTTAAACGCAACCCCGGAAATCAAATGCAAGTCCATCAAATCACACGGAACGCTGAAAAGACTTGCGTTTGATAATCATCCGAAACTAAACTTAAACTCAATTGCGTTTCAACGCAATTCTAAAAATCAAATGCAAGTCCATCAAATCACAAGCAACGCTGTATTTAAAACGCAAGAGCGTTGCAGAAAAGACTTGCGGTTTTTGTACGAAACTAGAAACTGCGTTTAAACGCATAAAAATCTATACGAAAGTGCGTTATTGTTGAAAAGACTTGCATTATCTTTTATTTCGTAATGGAACTTTTGCCAACACTGAACTTAGTCTGCACTAGCAGGGGAAAGACATCGCAACATTTACACGTTTCAAACTACCGAAACGCATGCTGCTTCACGAAACGTCAATGAAAATATAGTAGCAAATTATTGTTACGGTTCGCTATGCCAAAGGTTTAAATCTCAGACCAAAGTTAAATTAGTCCGATGTTGGGAAGAGATTTGTTTTTACGAAGGTTAGTAATCCGAAAGATGTCATTTTCGGATTAACAAACTTTTTCTTCTTCTTTTTATTTCAGATTGGCCCGCGCCATACACTGAGCGGTAATGTTGCGAATCGGAGCGCGAGAACAATTCATTTTCAGAGTATGGCAATAGAAATTTAAGCAAAACAAATATGGCGACTTAGGGAAGGAAAATCAGACATCATATTTCAATTCAGTCGGCACTGAAAAGTTATCTCGACAGAATCATACGAATTCACACGCATATCTTCGCAGCAACGCATTTGAATTTAAATCGCAAAGTTGCATGCAATTTGGGGAATATGCGTTTGATTTTTCAAATCAAATTTAAAACGTACAGTGTCTAGAAACGGGCCCAGTTTTCCGATCCCGCTCTTTCAAAATCTCTCTGGAGATTTGGGAATTGTGCGTTGTCGTTACTAATCCGCGCGGGATTTATGCATGAACTAAAACATAATTGTTGTTAATGTCAGTAGGTATGTTTTGGCGGCAAAAGGAGTAAGATTTGGGTAGCGATCCGCATCGTGATCTCACACTGTATAGGGGAAATTAGTTTTCATTTATAAGTCGACAAAATGTTGACTTACGCGTAAGTCGACTTTCGCGTAAGTCGACGTGTTTTTCTCAGTCCCAATTATGTCGACTTATGCGAGGTTGACTGTATTTCATCTACAGACAAAAACATTTGCGTGCATTTTACTTTTGCAAATCTTGGCTCCTCACAAAATTTGTGAATGCAACATGTATATCAGGCACACACAAATTTCTGGTTTCACAGCAGACGTATCTTCATCGGTATATTTGTATATTCAGAACAAATGCCGCAATAAAACACTGACACTGCTACTAAATGCAATGTGCATTAGTAACTAAGCATAAACATTATGTGTGCGAGCACCACTATTAAAGGCATAATTTACCATTTGCAGATGAAACAAAAACCCAGCATTAGTGCTTTAAAATAGTTCTAAAATGTGAGTCAGGGATAGAAACAACCACTGTAAAAATTTGAATCCGTACAATTGATGTTAAGTGTTGTTAAATACACATAATGTGAACAATGTGTTAGTTATGATAAGAACGTTTCCAGAGTAAACCGTCTACAGTTACAGTTTATTGAGAAAAACACTGATATCTCCTTATACTTTAGGCTTTATTGTGAAAATTTTATATGGTAGGATGTTTTGTGACATAACAGACCTACACATATGCATCAAATGTGATATCTTGAACATTTTTTAAATCACTGCTCCCAAAGGTAAACAGGACCTTTAAGTGCACAGGTGGAATTATCGATAAAGAAAACTTCCCGAGTGTGTTTATGGGACAAGTAAGCACATTTAAGTGCAAAAAACAAAACCTGTTAGTTCACAAACAAGGAAAGGTTTCACTCACGAATCCTATAAATTTGTGTAGAGTGGTCCAGCAAAAAGTGTTATGATGTGCCAGCCAATATTACAATACTGGGGGATTTGGCTGATGTCCCTTGTAGTTTGCTGAAACACTTTGCTGTTGTGTCTTCATCATTGTTATGACTTTTCACCTTATCAACACAACAGAACCAACACTATGCTACATCGTGCCAAGAGAGATGTTTTTTTGTGTATTTCCGTCACTCTACACCAGTCTATCCACCATCAATTTACTGTTACTTATACGTTTGCCTTAACATCCATCTCCTCTACGCTAGAGCCTGTCACTCATGTACTCACACAGATGTATATTTAATTCTCAGAGGAGGACTGTTTCATTTGCTTTTGACAGCACGATAACCATCAGGTGATTATTCATTTTATGTATTATTAGCGTTAGATCCAAACAAATTGAAAGAACAGCTAATGAGAATGCATCTTCATAATGTTTGTATAGGTTCACTTTCATGTTATCTTATCTTTTTTTTTTTTTTTTTCAGTACAGGGCTGATCTCAGCGAATTTTACTATTTATGACTTTATGGATGACCACGTTCCTGTATGATATCTCCTAAAATATTAACCTGTTACTCATCTTTTCCTTAGTTCAGCAGAGCCTGAAATTCATTCAAAAAGTCTAGACAGTGAAATATTCTATGCCAATGGCATCTGCCATGAAGAAGGCCAACAGGGGTATGATTTGATTGCTTTAGAAGGTCACAGTGCCATCAAATCTGCCAAGTGAACAACAATAACCATGGGCATACAGGATGGGACCATTATTACATGCATCCTTTTGGCTACACTAGCGGCTGAGCACTTTCAAATGTGGGTGTATGGTACTTACGCGTAGTGTTTTACATTGCTGTTGGGGGGACAAAACCTCAAACTTCAAATATGTCGAAATGTCCAGAGAGTGAAAAAACATGGTAGCCAAAGCACGTATGGAAACAAATGAAATTGCCTTTCCTTCAGCATCTGTACTGGCTTCATTTTGGGGTAAGAGAGGTAGGATTTGGAATACTGTAAAAGTTGATATTTTCGCGCGGCTAATTTTTAGCGCTTGGCTGGGTAAGAACAGTTTCGCGTGCTTTTAATTCCGCATAATCAGGACATCACGCAAAGGAACATATGGTCAACAAAAATATTTGCATGCTTTTATTTTCACGCTAGTTTCTGGTTGCGCGAAATGTGCGAAAATTTCAACACTGCGAAAATTTCCACTTTTACAGTAGGACATCACTTCACTGTGATTTGCATCAATATCAATGATATAAGGTCTTGTCACCCCAGCAATGACATAGGCCCTATATATATATATATTTTTTTTTTCTCACTCTAACTCTCCTTTCTAGATCGCTGGAACAGACAGAATGGCCCGAATTCACGAAGGTGGTACAATCATGTCCATGGTTTAAACCATGAGCATCTACACTTGTATAGACCATGGAGCGCCAAGTGTCGCATGGAATATTTCGTTATGAAATCAGTCATTTCGTTATGAAATGTTGTCATTTCATTACAAAATAATCATTTCGTCAATGAAATGACTGATTTCATAACGAAATATTTCATGCGACAATTGGCGCTCCATGGTCTTTGTCCATGCTTTAAACCATGGACGAGATTGTACCACCTTCGTGAATTCAGGCCAATCAGTGTGCAGCGAAGAGAGAGATGGAGCGAGTTCAATGCTAATTGACATGCAGATACATCAATTACACGATGGAAATTAGGCCAATAGCTACCACTACATGCAGACAAACCAAGGGTGCGTTTATCAACTTTTTTTCGGCAGGAACAGGTTTTCCAAACAGCTTTCAGGGATTTTTTAAGAGATTATAAATGCAAAGCTGTTTTGATTATGGGGTTTGGAAAGCCTTTTTGAAAGCTACAAATCTGTGCTTTCCAAAACAGGTTTCACCCAGAAACATGTTTTTAGAAGCGAGATAAATGCAAAGCTGTTTTGAAACAACTTTGTACTTTTGAAAGCCGTTTCAAACTGGGGAAAGATGATAAATGTAGCCCAAGTCTCATGCCCCAGCAACCCATCTCACGCTCACCTGCCAGCAATCATTTTCTTATGTCTTCCAGGAGGTTTAGACAGAGGATACCTACAGTATTTTTTCTAACAAATTACAACCCTCCGTAATCAAGAGGTCTCTACAAAAAACTGTGTCATAATAGTCATGTCAGTTAATGCATTCTATAAATCAAGACTCATTAACCCTTGAAAGAAAACAAGATTGGGGAAGAAATGCCCAAAATTATGTTTTTCAGAATCATTTTCCATGTCACAAACAGATGAGAATTATGCAAGTAAAATTGCATAATGGGTATTTGGGTATACACCAAATCACACAATTACTAATCCCAAAATGAAAAAACAAAACAAAAAACAAACAAACAAACAAACAAACTATCATTGGTAGGGGACACCCACTCCTATACCACCCCCCCCCCCCTTTCAGTTGTATGCAGTCTCCCAGCTACTCACTCCCAGCCAGTTGAAAAACTTGGCATCTCTGGTACAAGTCAAAGCCAGAGTGTGTCATTTGAATGAAAAGAAAAATGACACATTGTCACAGTAGATATATTGATGAATTACGTAAATATACCCAATCAAACATCAGTTATCGGTATTTATATTTGTCTGTTATCCAGACAGTCAAGCTGCTCCCGACACAGATGAATACCTGCGGTCGGACTGTGCAATTAATGTGCCATAGAGTGGTGGTAATGTGAGTACGTGGAAAAACATTGTGTAGTGTCGGTGGCAAGCTTCCACTCCTTTTCTCTATCACCCTCTTGATCACAAAGATCCCTTGTGATTTTGCCCCCTCCCCCCCCCCCCCCATGTGACCAGCATAAATAACAACTAAGTACATTGTGCTATGTGAATGAATGAATAGATTTAACTATTTATAAATGAATAAATGGGGAAAGGAAGTAGGAAATCCAAAACCATTTCCTGGCACAAAGTTCACATATATGGGAATGGGCATTCAGAGAGCAAAACCGAGACATCCTGGAATATGAGCAAAAATGAAACTGATAGCAAAGATGGATTACACTAA